>NC_081302.1:23771785-24076428 GCF_030435805.1 Mustela lutreola | reverse complement strand
TTTTATGGCCAAGATACACTTTATATTCCAGTTCTTTTTCTTCTTGCCCATTGATCACGCATCTTTTTCCTAGTTACATTTCTGAAATATGCTAGAGTGGTGTTTAACAACAATGAATTAATATTGTAATTGATATTTACAAGCTCTAGCTTTATCTCTATTATTTACTAACTGCGATACTGGGAAGGATATTTAAACTATAAAGGAGTCAATTTCCTCCTCTGTAAATGGGGAAAATAGAGTAATTTATTTCATAAAGCTGTTTGCAAGGATTAAATTAGAACATATATTAAGGGATTATCTGTGGCATGTTATGTTTGATGTATATTTTCGTAATATTAAATGGTATTGTGGCAGTCAGGGCTTAGTATATAATAAAGGTCTGTTGAAACCTATGGTAATTTATACAAAGCTCTTTGTGATAATTATAAGGCACTATATCTGCCAGAGCTTATGCAAATGGCCACCCAAGGTATATGATGTAAAACTGTCGGTAGTAGCACTTACATGGATTTAATATGGATGGCACTCCCTGAGGTAGTATAATGCTTTGGTGCCTGAACCTAGTCAGTTTGCAACAGAATAATGCCCAAAATAATGCCCAAAACAAAAATAATGCCTAACAGAATAATGCCCAAAACCCCAGCTCAGGATTATACCTTGTCTCCAGGTTACTCATACTTAAAGTGAGAGATACAAAAGCTATTTTCTTCAACTTCATTCTGAATAGCTTAATTCAGAAGCTATTTTCTCTTTCTTTCTTGCCAAAATAATCTAGACGTAGTGAAGATATGTTCAGAAAAAAATGGGTCCCTTTCCAGGCCCAGCGTGTAAATGATGCTTGAACTAAGTAATGTTGGTAATTTTTTCACCTGTTTAAAAGAGATGGGCAATTTGGGTCAGTTCTTGCCAATGATATATTAAGGGTGTGAGGCTGGATGGCCCTATGGAAAAGGATTTCCACCATGACTAAAGCAGTATGTAGAGAGACACTTCTCTTCCCTTCATTGGATGCAGTCATGTTCACAAAGGTGGACTGCAGGTGAAGTTGTAATTTTAACCATGATATAACAAACCTTCGCATAAAAGAAGAGACTGGGACTGGCAAAGGGAAATGTGTGAAACTCAAGAGATTTTGAATGAAATTACTAATTAGTGGTATCTGCATCCCATTTTCTTGTTATGTGCAATTTGGGCTGGAATTTCTATTAACTGTAGGTAAAAATATTCTGATACACTTAATTAATCTATTTTATCTTCATTTTTCTCCTTTGCTGTAAGATTGAGCAAGGCAAGTTTAAACTATCATTTTCTTTTCTATTTTGCCACAATTCTGTTTAGAGGCAAAATATTCTTCCCCTCTCCTCTTCTGACTTTATTTTTTTTTTCTTTTACTATTACATATTTTCAATGTGAGAAGCAAATAACTAAAACAATTATATACATTTTTATCTCTACATTACCCCTAGTTTATTTCCTCACCTATTACATGATGATAGTATAAGCTTTGGAAATGATTGTGGAGACTGTCCAACATAATCACAAAAATATTGTAAGCCTTTTAGTAAATTGTCTTCCAGTTTTCTAGTTGGTGAAAACTATTTCAGCTTAAAAAGATTTTTAAAAATTTTATATATTCAAGTAAATCTTGACTAAAGAGCTTTCCCAAAATATAAACACTTAGAAGTATACAGATCTTTTATATATTATTTTTAAAATGGCAACATAATCTAACATATCCATAGTAAATATACAGTATGTCATATGATTCAATCATTTGAAGGTAGAGAAATTCAAAGACAACAAACATTTGTAAGATCTGACTACATTGTGATATAAATAACAATTTAAATTACAATAAAATTTTTATAATTCTTTCTCAGCTCCAGAGAAATTTCATTGTTTGTCAGAAAATAACAAATGTAACCTGGTGTCTCCAGACAAATGAAGGATTTTACTCCGGTCTTCACCTTGGGGGTATATTGGCTGATAACATTTTCTCACTTAACAATTGATCTCTCTCTTTCTCTCTCTCTCTCTGACTTTTTTTGTAAAAGAATGAACAAAATTTGGGCGCCTGGGTGGCTCAGTGGGTTAAGCCGCTGCCTTCGGCTCAGGTCATGATCTCAGGGTCCTGGGATCGAGTCCTGCATCGGGCTCTCTGCTCAGCAGGGAGCCTGCTTCCTTCTCTCTCTCTCTCTGCCTGCCTCTCAGTGTACTTGTAATTTCTCTCTGTCAAATAAATAAAAAAAAAAAAAAAAAAAAAAGAATGAACAAAATTTAAACAATACTGTGTTTATAGAAAAAACCTTTTTTAATATTGGCAACATGGTAATGTATGGAGAAAGCAATTCAAGTGGTTGTATGAAGCTTGTTTCTTATGCCAGTCATTCTTTATTTCCCCTACCCACAACAAGAAGTAGGGAAGAATAAATGAGAGAGAGTATGGCATTTATAGAGTATCTACTATGGGACAGGCATTTTACTTAGGATTCAGAGTAGCTCATCTTTTTTTTTTTTTAATATTTTATTTATTTATTTGGCAGAGAGCGAGAGAGATCATAAGTAGGCAGAGAGGCAGGCAGAGAGAGAGAGAAGGGGAAAGCAGGCTCCCTGCTGAGCAGAGAGCCCAATGCGGGGCTCAATCTCAGGACCCTGAGATCATGACCTGAGCTGAAGGCAGAGGCTTAACCCCCTGAGCCAGCCAGGCGCCCCCAGAGTAGCTCATCTTATTGTAAGTCTCATTCATCAAATCTGTTGAATGAGCTGATATTATTTCTCTTTTGCATGTGGGGTTTGAGGTTCAGAGATACATAAAGAATGATGATGATGAACATATAGCACAGTTTATTAAATATAATATTTAGCAATATGAAAATTCCTTCTTTTTTCTTATTTCAATCTCCTGGTACTAATACTTTCGTATTTATACTCTTTCACAGCTGTCTCATAAAATTTATAATATGGGTATCTACCTCAGAGATATTGCAGGCTCATTTCCAGATCACTGCAATAAAGTGAATATTGCAATAAAGTGAGTCAAATGAGTTTTTTGGCTTCCCAGTGTTAGCAGGCACAAAAACAACATCAATCTCATTGTGTATCTCTAACAAATCTCTTAGGT
Organism: Mustela lutreola; assembly: GCF_030435805.1. Classification (NCBI taxonomy): domain Eukaryota; kingdom Metazoa; phylum Chordata; class Mammalia; order Carnivora; family Mustelidae; genus Mustela; species Mustela lutreola. The sequence goes on along the minus strand of NC_081302.1, from coordinate 24,073,304 downwards.
GATCAGGTGCATTGTCAATGAGCAGTGATATTTTTAAAATGAATCTTTTTTGCTGAGACATAGGTCTCCAGAGTGGGCTTTAGGATTCAGTAAACCATGCTGTAAACAGATGTATTGCCCTCTAGGCTTTTTTGTTCATTGTATAGAGCACAGGCAGAGTAGACTTTACATAATTCTTTTTTTAAAAGATTTTATTTATTTATTTGACACACAGAGAGAAAGATCCCAACTAAGCAGAGGCAGGCAGAGAGAGAGGAAGGGAAGCAGGCTCCCTGCTTATCAGAGAGCCCTTATGTGGGGCTCGATTCCAGGACCTTGAGATCATGACTTGAGCTGAAGGCAGAGGCTTAACCCATTGAGCCAGCCAAGCGCCCCTTAGCATAATCCTTAAGGGTTCTAGGATTTTTGAATGTTCAATGAGCATTCGTCTCAACTTAAAGTCACCATTGCATTGGCCCCTAATAAGAGAGTCAATCAGTCATTTGAAATTTCAAAGCCAGACTCTGATTTCTCATCACTAGCTATGAAAGTCCTAGATAACATAATTTCCAATAAAAGGGTGTTTGGTCTACACTGAAAATCTGTTGTTTAATGTAGCCACCTTCATTAATTATCTTAGCTAGATCTTCTGGATAACTTGCTGCAGCTTCCACATCAGCATTTGCTTCACATTGCACTTTTATAGTAGAAAGATGGCTTCTCTCTTTAAACTTCATGAACCAACCTCTGCTAGCTTCACATTTTCCTTTTACAGATTCCTCACCTCTCTCAAACTTCATAGCATTGCAGAGTTATGGCCTTGCTTTGGATTAGACTTTGGCTTAAGGGAATGTTGTGGCTGATTTGATCTTCTATCCAGATCACTAAAGCTTTCTCTATATCAGCAATAAGGATCTTTTGCTTTCTTATCATTTTTGTGTGTGTTTATTGGAGTAGCAATTCAAATTTCCTTCAGGAAATTTTCCTTTGATTCACAAGTTCCCTGTTTGGTATAATTGGCCTAGCATTTGGTCTATCTCATTTTTCAACATGCTTTCCTCACTAAGCTTAATTATTTCTAACTTTTGATTTAAAGTGAAAGATATGCAACTCTTCTTTCACTTGAACACTTAGGAGCCATTGCAGGGTTTACTAGTCTAATATTTATATTATTGTGCTTCAGTGAATAAGGAGGCCCAAGGAGAGGAACAAGAGACGGGAATGTCAGGTTGGTGGAGCAGTCAGGAGGCACAAAACATTTAGTAATTAAGTTTATTATCTTATATGGGCATGGTTGGTATAGCCCCAGAACAAACACAATAGTAACATCAATGATCACTGATTGCAGATCACCATAACAAATATAATAATAATGAAAAAAGCTTGAAATATTTTGAGAATCATCAAAATGTGATATTGAGACATGAACTGAGAAAATTCTGTTAGAAAAATGACACCAATAGACTTACTTTATGCAGAGTTGTCACACACCTCGTATTTGTAAAAAATGCAATTATCAGCCGTGTGCAATAAAGCAATGTCCAATAAAATGAGGTATGCCTATATTATAATTTAATTATGGGCGCCTACCGGTACACCAAACATCAGATTTTCAGGTAATTCACCTTCAAATGACCCTTGTTTTCTTATAAATTTACTGTAGTATATTAAGAAGATTGTGTACTTACATTATGTTTGGAATTTACATCCCACTTTCATGTAGCTCATTTTATTTATTCCTTTAATTATGGTACAAAAGTTATTGCCATTTTATGTATTAAAAACTGAGGTTCAGAAAGGAAACATTTTGATGCTAAGTTAAATAATTAAATATTATCTTTCTCATCCAGACAGAAATAGGTTAACAGATCATAGATGCTTCTAGACCATTTACCATATATATTGTTATATAGGATGCTAACAATATTATTCCAACAAAAATATATTCACTGAGCACATATTCTGTGCCAGACCATATGCAAAACTCTCATTATGACATTCAATCTTCGCAGCAATCCTATGAGTTAGACTATTACTATTATCATTCTCATTACTATTGTCAGTATTATGATTATTGATGTGGATTCAACAAATTGTCTCAAAAGCCAATTAGTATTAAAGCTTAGATTCACTCACAGCATTTGATTTTAGAACTTCCAAATTTGTAAATATTTCACTATTTTAGCATATCTTATTGTCTGGCCAGTATATTATTAACTATTTAAGTGCAAAGAAATGTTTTTTGAATTTATTTTTTCAAAAGATTTTATTTATTTATTTGACAGAGAGAGAGAAATCAGAAGTAGGTGGAGAGGCAGGAGAGAGAAGGGGAAGCGGGCTCCCCGCTGAGCAGAAGGCCTGTTATGGTGCTTGATCCCAGGACCCTGAGATCATGACCTGAGCTGAAGGCAGAGGCTTAACCCACTAAGCCACCCAGGTGCCCCAAGAAATATGTTTTTAATATGCATATTTTTGGTACCTAGCTTATTGCTTACATCTTGGTAAATTTTATTAAGTGTTTTAAAATAAAATCTGTAACTACTATTTTAGTAAGCTTTGCAATCCATTGCAATTTAATGGGTAATTGAGTTCAGCTGTGACAAGAGTATAAACTCCATGGAATAAGAATTTTATTTGCCCTGTTTACTGTATCTCACAAGTTCAGAACAGTGTATCACATTTGTCAGTAATTCATTTTAATAATTATTGACTAAGTGGTTATATTTAACTATAGTAGAGTGAATATAAGGATACAGTACAGAGTGATATTGAAATCAAGGAGCAGAAAGAAAAAAAAAAAAGATTTGGAGAAGAGAATTCAAAAGCTGGAGCACAGAACAGGAAGGCACAAGCTGGATACTACTTACTGTCAGCACTGGAGATGTTGACCTCTTTGCCTCTCCTCAGAATCCTTGCTAAGTTCAACTTCTGGTTCAGAGATTCTCAAAATGTATGAAGTAATGAGATCACAGATGACACTTCAGATGGCAGAAACCATGACAACAGAGGAGCAATAAAATGGAAGTTTTTGCTGAAAGAAAATAAATTTTCAATAATTGTGGGTACCAGGTATAGGTGTTGAGGTGATGGGGGTTTTCAAATAACTCATTGACTTTTTAAAAATGTAATCATTTGACATTTGATATAACATGCTGTGTGCATGATGCTTTCTTTACTTAAAAATTTTAGTACAATTGTGTTGCAGAATTATTTATCACAGATTTGAGGTATTTTGTAAGTATTGGAAAAGATTAGAAGCATAGGTATCAATCATAACAGAAATACATTCTGTTACATACATTTTTTGGAGTAACAAAATAAGCTACATAAGCATGGACTATGTAATAAGTTCCTAACAGATATTTGCTTCCAATTAATGTAAGGATATCATATAGGTCAAGATACTACTTTCAAGTATAATTGTTCTCAATTTGGAATGTATCATTTTACCTTTGTTCTGACTCTGAAAAAATATAAAAACTCTTTGGTAAGGATTTTTTTAAATATAAAAAAACAGATAGTGGCACTAAATTGCTTCATAAGTTACTAATTATTTCTAAGGAGATTTTGCTTTGCAATTTATGGTATCTGTCATACAATATAAATTACTAAAATTGGACCATTTATGTCAAAATAGAGAGCGAATTAAATGTTAGCCTTTTGTTAAATTAAGTTAAACTCTTTTATTCAAAATCAGCTAACATTTCAAAAAAGAAAAGGACTATCCCTGATCATAATATCTTTTCACTTTTAAAACTTCATTATATTTGGAAACTATAGTCATACACAGTAAAATACAGATTCAATCATAGAATACTCTTGTTATCTGCTAAATTCAAATAATATAGATTCATGTTTTTTATAATACTCAGTTGTTTTTAAAATGTATGATATCAATATAAAATTTTAAATACTATATATAACATATATCCAATATGTCTATGTATTTAATGTGCATACATAATAGATAATAAAACATAAAACTGATAAAAGTAGAAAGAAAAAATATAGGTTTATTTTAGTACTCCGTTCCTTATCATCTTCCTGTATTTGAAATTCTTACAGTTTATCTCATGGCTAATAATTATTTTTAAATAAATTCATTTTAATTCAATTAATCAGCCAATTGAAATTCCAAAAGTCAACAAAGCTTCAGAATTTAGATTATGTAGAATGCTTTGATACTCATAATCATTAAAGGTGGTGGACATATATAGTCTTTCAGCTAATGAGGGTTATCTTTTATATTTCTTTCCAAAAAGAAACCAATGGACCAAAATATTGTTGGCATCTTTGAGACACACTTAGGCCTAGGATGTTAAGTTATAAGATGGTCATAGTTTTGGAATGCAGAATTTGAAATCCAACATATGACACAGTAGCTGACTAAGGGTTTGAAAGTACTATGAAATGTTTGATACCTGGAAAAAATCTCCTGAGAGTAAACATTCATATGCATTTTTTCTTTCTATTCCAAGAGTGATAGGGCTGGAATTATGAGGAAATGTATAGTTGTGAAAGCTTTTGATTTCTAAGGGAAGAAGCAATGTAGAAATTTAAGTATAGTAATAGAAAGTATTACATTTATTTCTAAATACACACTGTTTTTTAACAAATTTATATAGTAGCTCAGTTAAATGGTTATGGCATTTTGACCTCATAATAATGCAGCTACTGTCTCTACCACTTACGTATAATAGAACCTTGAGAAAATAAAATATACTCAATTGGAGAGTTGGAAAAATCAGAAAGCAACACCTGTCTCACAAAATAATTATATAAATTATTTAATGTCATAAAATAATCATATGAAATTGTTTACTAAATTTTAAAAGTTTTAAAGAGTTTATTTGCTAATTACCTTTATCCTATCATAATTGAATTTAAAAGAAGATAATAATGATTCTAATAATAATTATATATCTATATCTATTAATAAATATATATGTCATTATTGACAATGATATCAATATAGGTATACTCTCTCATAGGAAAAGCATACATAATTTGTTCTTCTAAACTTTTGTCACAATTTAAAAACTAGACATTTTCAGGTTTATCATTGACTAGAAAATTCCTTGAGTAAAAGTATAGTTGTTTTACATTTCTTTTTAAGAATTTATCTATTTATTTATTTTGGACGGAGCAAGCATAAGCAAAGGGGAGGAGGTGCAGAGAGAGGGGGACAAGCAGACTTCCATGTGAGGGTGGAGTCCAACAGGGGTTTGAGCCAAGGACTCATGACCTCAGCCAAAATCACTAGTCAAGATGCTTAATCAACTGAGCCAATGGGCACCCCATGTTTTACATTTCATTTTAGAATAGAACTCTTGGAGCACCCCAGGAGCTCAGTCAGTTAAGTGTCTGACTTGATTTCCTCTAAGATCATGAACTGAGGTCATGATAAGGGTCAAGAGAAGGAGCCCTGCCTCAGCTCCATGCTGGAGGTAGAAGCTGCTTAATATTCCCTCTCTCTGCCCCTCCCCTGCTCTCCAGAACCCAAACATATGCCCACACTCTCTCTCTTAAAAAAAATACAAAACTACATACTATCTCTTCGTGCATTAAATTTTCAAAGAAATGCTTCCTTCTTTGAAACTATGGGAAAATACTATGTGACAAGTTATGAGCTAAGATTGCTATAAAAATATGGCTTGTAAATGCCAGGATAATGAGCTATCCAGTTAACTAAAATGTAGTTTCAAATCATGCCTATTTTATTTCATTCTGTTACATGAAGTAGTTTCCAAATCACTAAGGCAACACACAACAAAGCATTATTTAATTGCTCTCTATTATAATGTCATCCCGATAACAAAATTTCATTCAATAGCTGAACAGTCATTTTCAAGTGCCTTATGAATACTGAAGGAAATACGCAGATGAGAAACACATGCTTCCTCAACTTCAAGGTGTTTATTAGTGAGAGAAATAGTAACCAAACCTACTCTGTTGCAGAGCAGAATTAAGCAAATGTTAAGAGAAATATAAAACATATAGAAGCACAGTAATGGAAGCAGTTAATTTACCTTGAAGAGACATCAGGCTGCTGGTTTCAAGATTAAAAGCTCAGTTATGAAATGAGTTAAAGAAAAACTTGGTAAATCTAGCAAAACTCTTTAAAATTACCATTAGTGGAGGGTGCTCGAAGAACCGATTCAAGTTATACAATTGTCCTTAACTTCATAAGTGATGTGACTCTTTTTCTTTCTCTCCATAGGGATTTTATATTAGAATTGAAGTTCAAGTTCTACTAGCCTGATGCCATTTTACGTTAAAATTTAGTGTTATTTCATAAAAAATATATAATAATGAAATAATTTTCCCCTTCTAGTTGATCATATATTTTCCATCTTTCATCTAGCTGTTAAAATGGTCAGATGATATTATATCAGAGATGTACTAGCCCTATCGATAAATCTATACACTTTATCTGATCTCTTTATTTCCTGTTTTTGCACACTGTGCCTATTCCTGTTTGTAACAATGGCAGTGTCCTCTGTAAGAAATCTATTTAGCAAAATTTCATAAGGACAGCTTGCATATCTTTGTTGGATGGCATTTCTGGTCAGTTTAGTGAACTAAAATTCTACTTCCATTGCACACACATACACATACACACATACCTACATGGCGATAACAGCTCAAGTGTTAGAAAAATGTCTTAGATATTTATTTAACCAAACTTGAAACTAAAACAGGGGAATCACTAACTAGGGCAGAAGATAAAAAATAAATTTAAATTCAGATATCAGGGATAGAGATGAAGCCCTCATAGTTACTAGAAGTAGATATTTGTCATTAGAAATAGGGGGCTGATGGGCCTCCGGTAACTGCAGGAAGCAGAGTCAAGTCCCTATTGTTGCACTGTTTCATTGAGTGAAAGCACTATCATTCTAGATCTTGTATTTAGCTCCTCTCATCTTTTTTCACCCACACCCTTTAGTAATCCACCACATTGTATTCCTAATACTTATCAAATGTTCCTGGATCCTATGGCCTCCTCTGCAATCCTTAGGTTAGTTTTTTCTTCCATTATTTCAATAACATCCTAATTTGTCTTGTTTCAAGTTGGCTTCCTTACATAGGATTCCCTGCTTGATCATAGGGATTATATTCATTAAACATAAGTCTGAATGAAAGCCAATGCTCATCTCTTTTTCTTGTATTTCATGGGTCTCCTTTAACCCTCAAATAAGTCTCATACCTTTTAACAGATGCATAACATCATTCACAATCTCATCCTTTCTTACTTCTCCAGATTTCTTACATTCCTCTTCTTCCTTTTTTTCCCCATGTTTATCTGTATATTGTTATTTTACGGTTATAATCTTCTTCCCTCTGTGTTCTACCCATGCATGTTTCTGTGCCTCTGCTCTGGCTAGAATGCTTCTATCTATGTACTTCAGGATTTCTCAAGCATTTTGTTTATTTGGAGGCATTTCTCCCTGTCCAGTCAGCTTGCCCTTACTGCCTCTGGAATGTGTCCTTCAATTCTTTCTCCACTATGGTATGTACACCATTAAAGAACTTACAAAAAGTGAACACAGTTGCCTTGTTTTATGGTTTTCCTTCCCGCTCTATTACTGTATCCACTGGTGCAGTGTATATACTCCATCAATGTTTGTTGAATTAGCAGATAAACTGCATTATTCTGAACCATATTGGAAAAGACAATTCTTTAAGATCATGAATTCATTTATTCTCTTCTGGCCTCAGTTTGGTAATCAGTTAATTATAGAAGATTGAATGAACTGATCTTTAAGGCCTTTGTATAGTTCTTAAAATAGCCTACAAATTCTTCCAAGATCTGATCCCATCACTTCTCTGACACCATTCCCTATTAATCTCTCCAACTCTTTCAGCCATACAATCTGTTTTCTGTTCCCCCAATACACCAGGCATGCATCTTGCTTAGGGCAGTTATACTACTTATTTTTACAGGCTTATATGCCCTCCTCCCTCATTGTCCCCATGGCTAACTTCTCATTTCCTAAAAGACATCATTGTAAGCTACTATAAAAGCTAAGATATTTTATAAATAATATAGAGAATAGAATAGAGTATCAAAAATAAAATTCCCAATTTTGTTTTCCTTTTTCTGTAACAACTTTCTCTTTGTAACACCATTTTATTTACTATTTATTATGTTTATTGATTATTGTTCAAAATTTCTTTTTGGAATGCCAACTCCTGGAGGGCATAAAGCTTTGTCTGTACAGGAGTGTATTTTAAGTGCATAGAAAATTTCTTATCACACCAGTAATTACTTGTTGACATGAATACAGGTAATATTTATTTCTATGAATAAAAACCTTGGTTCAAAATCACTGCTTTTCAATTAATTAATCACTCTCATATCTGACTTTTCTCAACGTATCTATTTAGGAAACTGTTTTCTCTGAATTCTAAACCTATCTTGCCTATTCATTAAATCTGTAAAGTCTACTTCAAATCCAAATTAAGATGAGAAAATTTGACTCATCTCCTTAGGTCAAAGTGATTTCTCCCTACACAAAGTTACTGGAGCACTTATTAGTATCACTTACTTGATTTTTAATAATTAAAACTAATACAAAATATTACTTTGAATGATTATCAATTATTTTATCAACTAAGTTATAACTCTCCATGAGTAATTTGTTCACATATATGTTCATATATGTAATGTACATATATGTTCATAAATGTAATTTGTTCATATAGGTATTGTATTGTATGTATATATATATATGTAATTTTCACTGTTCTGGTTTCCACAATTAAAATCACAAAATAGACAATAACTATATGAAAATGAAAATGTATACATTATGCATTACACAAAATGAAAATTTATGCATTATTTAAAAAACAATAAATTATATCCACTACTTAATTAATCCACAAGGAAGTGTTCTTTTTCTTTATTTTTGTGGGTTTTCTTAGTTCCCAAATAAAAATGTGTATTTTTGGTTACTCTGTATGGGATGGAAAGAACAAGAAAATTATTTCCTTAAATGAGTTTGATATAATTAGGATGCTGCTAATTATATTGTATTTTAATGGCTACCAATCAAGGATCCACTAAAGCTCAGTAAGTTCATGTGGAAGGTTAATGGCTAGAAAAATTAATTCGATTCATTTCCTAATTCAAACTGAAAAGTCACATGAAGTTTTCCTGTCCTCTGTTGATTGAGGGGCAAATGCTCCAGTGACAATTCTTATAGCATACCAATGATACAAAGAATTGAGAGCATTCTGTTTTATTTCCAAATTGCAACTAGGAACTTCTCATGTTTAACAATCATAATAATTTTTAAAAACAAAAATAATTATAATCACACTCACATAAAGCATTTTATTAAAACAAATCATTCCAGTTATCTTAAAAGAGATACGTTCCTAACATGTTGCCTACTTACTTCCCCTATAAAAAAAACACCTGCATTCATTTCAGATCAAACTTAAAAATAAATATTTTTAATGCATTTATTATGTTTCATTCCAAACAATGAGCTAGTCTTTTGTTTACATATTATCTCTTTACATATTATCTCATTTATTCTTCTTTATAATTATATAAATTATTCCTCAAAACTTTATATTTCTGCATGGAGTAAGTACTATTGTCAGGATGCAATTATGAATGTGATGTGAATAGTAACTCCTCAACTTGGGTAGAAGAGGGCACTGGTTATTCCATTTTACAAAACAGAAAAGAGTAACTTAGAGATAAGTTTGGTAATGTATTCAAACACAGAAGTTCAATAAGAGACAAAATTAGTCAAAACCTAAAGCAGATCACGATACATCTCAAATCCTTACAATGGCTTTCCATCTCTGAATAAATGTCAAAAGCTTTTCAATGGTATATACAATATACATAGTCCATATTCATCTCCTATTTTTTTCTCTACTCCTTACCTAGTATTCTACCTTTTATTTTATCTTCTGTAACACAGTGGAATTCTTGTTCTTCCTGAAAAAAAATGTAGACAAACTGCTTCTTTAGGGTCTTTACCAAGGCTCTGCCTTCAAACACTGAGGTTTTCCCTCCATATATCGACATGACTTACTTATTTCAAAACCTTTAATCAAATGTCACTTTCACTGTGACAGTCCAACTTGAAACCCTACAATTACTGCCCTTTTCTTGATTTATGTTTCTCTATAGCATGCATCACCATCTGACAACATAATGTGTTTGACCCATTAATTTGTTTATTGACTATCTCCTATCTCAGGAATATAATATACATGAGGTTTGGGAGGTCTATGGTTTTTTTTTTATATATATAATTTCTTGGCTTAGAAACAAATGATGCACAAAAATGTTTCTTGGCTGAAACTGCCTGATGTCGTGAAATTGTTTTCCTAAGTATTTGCTCAATACATAACTATCCATTGTATGAATGTGCTTGTTTTCACATTACAATTACCTATGTTTTGAGTTATAAATTTTGTTGCTTTTTTTGGAAACTGGCAAGCGGAAACATTTATATCATTATTACTATAAATTGTAATATATTAAATTATGAGATGTGGTGAGCATATACCCATTTTGTCTACCTTTTGGTGGTAGCTATCTGTTCATTTATTTTGCCCACTTTAGATCAACTTTTTAAATTTTCCTGGATCCTGGTTTGTTTTCTAACAGCTTGCTGCATTGCTCATACTGAGCCAACCATTATTTTCCTATCTTGTGTGATTTGGGGTAAAATAATTTCAAAGAAGTTTCATCATTTATATGTGCATTTTTTCAAATATTATAGATTAAATAGAAATGACATCAGTAAGTTTAAATCAGCTTAATACCTCACTGGAATTTAAAATATGGATATTTAAGGAAAATGCCTACCTTGCTTTTGTGTTTGCAAGTCTCTGGACTGCTTGCCTGAAGGGATAAATGAAATCTTCTGTTCTACCCTACCTTTTGGCAATGTGAGCATCTTTGGAGACGATCATGGATACTGAAAGGGGAAAATCCTAGGGTGAACGTCTCTGCAAATTCATACATTTAATATCAGAGATTTGTCCAGGAGTTCACGTTTTGTAGTAATAAATATAAGTATTAAATTTATATAGGTGATATAAAAGGTTTTAATTGATTCAATGATTCATCCAATATGATGATGTCACACAGTTTTTTAACAAAATGAGACTTGAACAGCTATCTCATAATTTAAAAAAAAGTCTTGCAGTATTCCATGTTATTTAGACTAAAATCCATTAAAATACACTGAACTAATTCTAGTATTTCAGTAAATGAGAGATTTCTTTTCTCCCACCTTCATCAGAATAAAATAAACTGAAACTGAAACCTGTAAGATCACAAGGAGGCAGCCATGCCAAAACTGCATTTGAGCTTTCCAAACAGAGTAAGAAGAAAGGATATTAGATCTGAGAGAGAATGAATCTGACATAATGAAGCGAAAGAAGAAGGCCAGTGAGGCAGGAGAGGAGCAAATGGGATGTATGGAGGCATTGGAGGGAAGGGTCATTACAAGAGAACAGAGGAGATAGAAGCCAGATCTCATAGTCATTATTTTTTAGTTTATTCATTTGCTATTTTTTATTTAATTGGTTTACAGCTATAAACACACTTGATAATTTAATTTTTTATGAGAACAGCGGTAATATGAATCTAATAGAATCACCAAAGGTGGTGGACTAGAGTGAAATAAACAGTCTATGAAAGTATCCTTTAGCTATATATTTGACTCAACATAATAATAAAAATAGATGAATGCAATATATTTGATAAATGTTTTCCTTAAATTCTGTTTATATTATTATTTGGAGCATAATAAATGAGTAACTGTGTCCATTTATTATCAGCATGTTATTAAAACTGCTTGAAGATTTTAAAAATATTTATTCTAGACAGCAATAGGAATGGATAGTAACAATTCATATAACGGGAGATTTTATGGATATTAATCTGATAAATTGTATTTCTTTGCTGTAACACTCTGAATTTTGTGATTTAAAAATACCAGACTTTTATTATGAAAGGTAAGTTACTATCACTTAGTGACTTTGTATAAGTTCCTAATTTCAGTTCTAATTTAAATGACTCGATTGTCCTGTTACACTGGGGAGGGGAAAATAAATGAGTCACCTTGTTTCAAAATGTGAGGAAGTGTCATCTTTGATATTATTAGTCCCTGCATTGTATTAGGCAAGCTGATTTTATGTGCTAGAGCAAAACCCATGGCTCATAAACTCAACAGAGGTGAGTGAGTTATGATGGTCTTGGAAATACGTTAATGAAATTCTGCAAACATCAGTATGGTACATTAGTCTTCATCACATTTGGCTTTATTAAACACACAGATAGATGGGATGCTGTCATGTATGCCAATTGTTTTGCTTTTTCAAAATGACCTAAGGAAATATAAAACTTTTTCTCTTTTTTTCCCAGTCATTTTAACATCATGTGTAAATGATAAAATTTCATAGTTTGGTGATTTAAAGAATGAGACAGTTTAGGATTTTGTCACCATCATGATTTAATATTCATCCACAATCTATAATACATTGGACACCACAGGGAAAAAAAAAGGACACTACAAAGACACAGTCTATGCCTTTAATTTATGTTTGCTTATTTTCTCTAAAGACTAGAGAAAATATAATATTTGCTTCAGGGTACATGGTTTGAAAGCTGAAGTTTTCCATCAGAACCAATGGGGCTTATACCATAGGAAGGACTAAGTTGGTCTGTTCATTTCAAGGCAAAAGAGATATTAAAATGACAGTACCAACTAATAATAAAAATTCAAATTTTGAGCTCATTGAAGAAAGAATTTGTTCTATCCACCTAATTATAAGTTCAGTTTTTGAGTTCAAATTAAAAACAAGATTTACAATGAGGATTTTCTTTTTTTACTTTGGATTAATATATAAGAGATCATGTAATCAATTTAGATTTTGGAACTGAAAGGTGGCAGTCACTTTCAAATGTAATGTAATATATACCTTAAAATATTATATCAGGTGTATTCTGAATGCATAATTGAGTCTATAACTTTCCTTTAATATATTCTTTATACTATTGTCAAAGTAAAGTATTTCAAACACCAAACTCATCCTTCCTTCTAAAAGCAGTTTTCACATTTGTCTAACATGTCCTGTCTCCTACAGCCACATTTTATTAATATATATAGTATTTATTCCTAATATGTCTAATTTGCTTCAAATATCACTCTACTATATGATATATATATAATATCATTCTCTCTGTGGTTATCCTTATTTGATCTCCTTATAGATGGCAAGGTAAAAATTATGTTACACACCAGAGCATTACAAAAGTTCTCCAGGGTAAGATTTTCTTTTGTTTCAGTTGTTGCTATTCATTTTTTGTGATGATAATGAGGATGGTGATGATTCTTAATTTTTGGTATCTCTTATTCCTGATCATAAGATAATGCTATACATTTTCTAGGCACTCAGTGTTATTAGTTGACTATACAAATATATACTATCTGCCTACGTATGCAATTTGTGTATATATATACACATGATATATGAATATATGTATGCATTTTTATATGTGAATGTATAAATTATGACTTCACAATATCCACAAATGCAGAATCATATCATATTCCACAGGGCCAACTGTAAAATCAAATTTGAGATGTGGAAACTTGTAAGAAAGAATAATGTAAGTTTTACAACCACACGTATAAAGAAAACTTAGGTACATGTATGAAAATGTATCCCTGTGGTGTTAGACAAGGATATGAGGAACATACTTCTCTTTATGCTAAATTTATAAATATGAGTGCACATACCAGAGATTTTGAGTCTGATATTCTGTCACAAATGTGGTATTAATTGATAGCTCAGTAAGAGTTGACTGTAAGCTGACTCAATGTGGTTCTACAGAAAATGAAGTTCAAATATCAAAAGTTTCTTGCTGAATTGGAAAGGTAATGAGATTCCAAGTCCATTGAAGACAAGAATGTTGCAAGGGATTTTACATTGCCTGCCATGCTAATCTACCATTTAGAAACATTCCCAGATGAGGTAAAAAAAAAAAAAAAAAAAAATATATATATATATATATATATATATATATTAACAGGCATTGAAAATTCTTTAATGAGGAGAGAGCAAGCATCTTACAAAAATTATTCTTTGGGTTGTTTTCTGAAGACCAGAGACGTGGGTGTAAATGCTGTTAATGAAACATGCTAATTGGATGACAAGTGTGGATAGCAAGATGCTGGTATGACAGAATTCTAGTACCAGTTCTAAATTGTCTCACACAGTTACTAGGTGTTATCTTTAATCAGAATAGAGTGATCTGAAAAACTATTTGTGATAACTAACCAATTATTTGTTCCCATGACAAATACAACTGGGTGCAAGTTCAATTAAAAAAGAAAAACCTACAGGTCTTGTAAAATGTGCCCTAACTTGAGTCACTGTAATACAAAACTCTACCTATGACTCATCTTTCAGATGAATCAATTCATACCCTTTATGGATCCATGGAGTATTTGTAAGTAAAAAAGTACATTTTGACACTACACACAATTACAAATTGTAATTCTCTTTGCCTAGCAGATAAATGTCATTTGCCAAGGTAACTCTGTATTTAGTAAGGTAGATTAATGCTAGTTTTTCATATATAATTGTATGAATTTCCTGTTATATTCATTATAAATTGTGGTGGTAGTTTACCATTGTAATGTTACAAATCTGTTTGTTCATGTTTGTCTTACTTATCAGTCCCTTATCAGGTAATAGAAGTCTAGTTAGTATTGCGCATCTAATATTCCCTTTGGAGCTCCTACAAGACCCAGGGGCAGATTTGTCAGCTCTGTCAATCCTATGACCACAAAAGGTAAGTCTAACTTAAAGTTGCCCTGGTGGCCCTCTGGCTTAAAATTTTTCACTGAGTTTCTGAGCCTAAAACATTCTTTTTGCTATGTGTCAGATACCCATCAAAAGCATCAGTTTTATCATACAATAATTATGATTTTTGTTGTCCCACACTTATTGAACACTGAATCAATCCCCCAGTGTTTTCCCCTCTTCCTATACTTCATGTCAATTAATAATAGCATAATGTTAAGTAATAATGTGATAATTTCCAAACACCATCATCAGTGGATTCATTAACATCTTAAGTGAGGTAGAAATCTATCCCAAAGGTTGTTTTCTAAAACAGCTCCTAATAGCAATTTTCTGAGTCTGAATTCCTAAAAACAAAAACAAAAACAAACAAACAAAAAAACCCAAAAAACCTTACACACAGACTAAACGTCAAGACTTTTTTTTTGAAAGGTACAATCCTAAGGGAATAGGAGTAAGACAGTAGGGATGTGAGATAGGAAAAACAGGAAGAAATGTACAATGAAGCATAACCTCCCTGGTTATTGTTTCACATGAAAACCTAAAGAAAGACAGTTGTTTGCAAGCAGATACTTCTATATGGTCATATGGACTGGCCCCACGGAAAAATTGCATTAAGTAGTTATGAGAAAAGGAGGGGGAAGAAATGATCTGTCCATTACCCTCTCATTTCCTGTTTGATTCGATTCAGACAAGAACCGTTTCATTGCTTGAGGCTAACCAGCCTCAAAAGCTAGTGGTTCTATTTTAACCAACATGACCTATCACACCATTGAGCAGGAATCTAATTTCTAGCATGGCTATATAATAGACCAGCTAATAGAAACATTAAATGTGTATGGGCAGTGACTTCTTGGTTGGAGTTACGTGGGGATATTAAAAAAAATAGCATGTCTAATATTCTTCAAATGATCACAAATAAAACTTGATTTCAGTATTATACCATACACAAAATCATTTACAGACAGTTTAAAAGTAAAATATACAAAACATAGTATAAAACATTTTGAAGAAAATTCAGAACATCTTCATGTCCTTGGTAGAGTGGGTTACTATTAACAACAACAACAAAAAAACAAAGTTGAAATGATAATAAAATATTGAAATAAAATTTTAACTACCTTAAATTTAATAACATTTGTTGTTCAGCAGATACTATAAAATGTTTATAAATAAAGCCACAAACTGGGAGAAGATATGTGGAAAACATGTAGGTCACAAAATAATAGCAATAAGCTCTATGTGGTATCTTGAAGAATAAAGGAAAGAAATACAAACAAATATATAAGTAGATAGACAAAATCATAGACCACGATTAGAAAGAATAAGAATCATGTTGGCATCTTAGTAACCAGTCACAATCTATATAATCATTAGCAATTAAACCACAATGATACATGATTTGATACTGATTGAACTGGCAAAAAATACAAGTGCAAAATTATATAACATCAGAGAGAATGTAAACTGCAGTTCCTGGATGACTCAGTCAGTTAATTGTCTGGCTCTTGATTCAGCTCAGGTCATGATCTCAGGATCCCGAATCAAGCCCCTATATGGCTCCACACTGGGTGTGGAACCTGCTTAAGAGTCTCTCTCACCCTCTCTCTCTGCTTTTCCTCTACTTCTGTTTGTGTGCACACACACTGTCTCTCTCCCACTCTCTTTCCCTCTAAAACAAATAAAACAAAAATCCCTTAGTGAACTAAGGATAAAGAAAACATCCTTAACAAGAAGAAAATTCATAACACACCTACATCAAATGTTTTAATTAATGGAGAAATGCTACCTTTATTCTCTAAGATGGAAATAAGGCAGTAATGCCCATTATCTCTCGTTCTTTACATGGCACTATGTATTCTAACCTGAACTGTAAGAGAATAAAAAAGGGAGAAATGTTAAGACAGAAAATGAAGGTAACCAGATTGGTCTGTCTTATAGACAAAATGATGATCCCACTCTAATCTAAAAAGATTAGAAATAAGAAGAATAGCAAGATTCTGAGTATGAGAATTGATTCATGGAAATAAAATGGATTTTTTAAGACCAATAATTAAGAGTTATTAATACATAAGATAATTTACAGTGTCAACAAAAACTATAAATTACACAGTAATATATTTAATGCATATTAGCATCAAGGGGATGAAGAAATTTTTCTGAAAGGCATAAATGATTGTCAGAATAAATGTTGATTGAAGACAATATTATGAGGATTCACTGTTGAATGGAGAAGGCAATATTGTAAGGATATCAGTTAATTTCAAAAGGATCAATAAAATTATTTAATATGTATTTGATATATAGCTAAGTAATTTTAAAAGTAAACCAAAAGAGAGACTTTTAAAGAAATTCAGACATTTTAAATCATTTTTTAAGAGGGCAGACCTGCCAAAGGGAATAAATAGGAAGTTCAGATATCTATTTATATATCTCTATCAATCTATTGCTTATCTATCTATCTATCATCTATCTATCATCATCCATCTAATTCATTCTAGGATAAATGGGGAGAACAAATCAATATATGTGATGAACTATTTAATCTAAGATATCAAGCAAGTTGGCTCACTCCCTTGAACATAATAAAAGGAGATCTCAGCAGCATTTACAGAGCTGGACTTCAGATTCATCTGGCTTAAATGTGAGTAAATAAATGATGAAATAATTACAGGGAAATATAAATCCTATATATTGCACTCAGGAAAGGACTTTTGAAATAGAATATCTAAAACATTAAAGAAAGTATGAAGAACTGATGAGTTTAACTATAACACCATATGCAAAGCTTAGGAAAAGTTATATTCAAACACAAAAACCTACAAGAGGCTAAAAGCTAAAATAAAAAAGAACTTTTGTAAATCACTAAGAAATAAAGCAGGAAACACAATGGAAAAATGGAGAACAACATAAACAAACATTTCACAGAGGATAAAACTAAAATAAATTCCCTATAAGGTACACGAAAACATAATGGATTAAAAAATGAAAATTAAAAAGTACCACATACCTAGGTGGCTCAGTTGGTTAGGTGTATGGCAGATGCCTAACAACTGAGCCACCCAGGTGCCCCAAAGTGTCTGATTCTTGATAATGGCTCAAGTCATAATCTCAGAGTCGTGGGATAGAGCTCCATGGGGGCTCTGTGCTGATCATGGAACTTGCTTAAGATTCTCTCTCTCTCCCTGTTCCTCTGGCCTTCTCTACTCCCCCTGCCCCACTCACACTTGCACACTCTCTCTTAAAAAAAAAATGTGTACTACATTATATCCATAACATTTTCAAAGGTAAAATACTGGGATTATACTTGTGGAACTGAAGAAAACTCTCCACTGCTAGTAGAAATTTGGCTGGTGCAGCTACAGCAAGTAGTTTACTATATTCAGTCAACATACATTCAATGATTTGGTGATTCCTTGCCAGAATATATAGCCTAGAGAAATTTTCACACAATCCTGAAAGATGAAATGTACCAGAACTCATTCAGCATTCTTGTGGTAATGGTAATGTGGTAACGGTGTCTGGAAAGTATTTAAATTTTTGTTTCTTCTTCTTTTTTTAAAAAGATTTTATTTATTTGACACAGAGAGAGATCACAAGTAAGCAGAGAAGCAGGCAGAGGGAGAGGAGGGAAGCAGGCTCCCTGCTGAGCAGAGAGCCTGATGCAGGGCTTGATCTCGGGACCCTGAGACCATGACCTGAGCTGAAGACAGAGGCTGAACCCACTGAGCCACCCAGGTGCCCCTAAATTTTTATTTCTGAATAAAGAGATAAAGAGTGGTTACACCCCGTGGAATAAAACACAGCAATCAGAAGAAAGAAACTAGTGTATGTGCAACTTTTAAAGGTAAACAGGTGAAAAGAACCATGTTTTATATTGCTGAAGTAGTTATTCATTTTGAAATTACATCCTCCCCAAATCAAAGATATATAAATCACCAAATAGGTGATTTATTTTTAGAGAAAAATAAAACAGATTTTTCCAATCAAGGGAAGAATAACAATATGAGATCATGTCCTGGTTACATGTCAATTACCACATTCCATACAGTGAGGATGTGATCAACATGTATTCAATGATAGTACGAAGAAACAGTTGAGATTTAAAAATCACATACCACTTGCCAAAGCTGTAAATCAGTGTTGAAATAAATACCTAGATATAAGTAAACTTAAAAACTGAGCTTTTGACAATGCATATATTAAATATATTGAAGTACCTATGAGCTGATGGGAATGAGAATGAGAAAAGCTAAGAAGGATGGAATATATGGATACAATGAGGAATAAATGAAACAAAGGAAAGAACAGTGGATGAAGAGTATGCTGAATTGAGTTGTACTTCTAACCCAATTCTCCACACAGAAGTTGAAGAAAGAAAACAAAAAGAAAATAAAAACCAATAGATCAGGAAAGCAGGTATAACCAGGTGATAAGTGATTAAGAAAACTGCAACTGTGGCATGCAATTTTTAATGATAGGCACATTTCCTATTTAGTTTAGAGTACAAAGGTAGCTGCACATATTAGGTTGGGTTCAGCAGTATATTCACACTGCTGATGTTTTCAGAATGTGATAATTCTGTGGGGCGCCTGGGTGGCTCAGTGGGTTAAGGCCTCTGCTTTCGGCTCAGGTCATGATCCCAGGGTCCTGGGATCGAGCCCCACATCGGGCTCTCTGCTCAGCAGGGAGCCTGCTTCCTCCTCTCTCTCTGCCTGCCTCTCTGCCTACTTGTGATCTTTCTCTGTCAAAAAAATAAATAAAATCTTTAAAAAAAAAAAAAAAAAAAAAAAAGAATGTGATAATTCTGGTATTTATTAAGTTTAGAGACTCGGTTTTCAAATAGTTTATCCAAAGCTTACAATAAGCAAACACTTAAGAAATGCAAAGAGCAAAATCTCTCTATTGTGTTTTATTTAAAATATTTAAATCATTAGGTGAAAAGGTAATTAAGTCATTACATTAAGTGAAATAAGTCAGAGAAAAGACAAATACAAATGTTTTTACTTATATGTGGAACTTTAGAAACAAAATGAATTATCCTATGGGGAAAAAAGAGACAAACCAAGAAACAGACTTTTAACTATAGACAAATTGATGGTTACCAATGGGCGGGTGGGTGGGTAGGTATCAGTGAAATAGGTGATGGGACTTAAGGAGTGCACTTGTGATGAGTATAGGTTGAATCACTATATTGTACACCTGAAAAATCACTGGAATTTAAATAAAAACTAAAATAATCAGGTTGTTGAAGGAATTAGGCAAATTATATACTTAAATTGCTGGAATATATTTCTAATTCTACTAATTAGAGGAAGTACAAAAAAGATAATTACTAACTCATCTAACTCGTTTTTCAAAACATCCCTATTCAAATAGTTTATTTTTTTTTTAAAGTATTTTTTCAGGAACATCTGGGTGGATCAGTTAGGCATCTAACTTGTGATTTTGGCTCACGTTGTGATCTTAGGGTTGTGAGATAAAGCTCTGAGTTGGGCTCCATGCTGGGTGTAGAGCCTGCTTAAGATTCTCGCTCTCTTCCTCTGCCCTTCCCTCTGTCTCTTGAAAACAAAACAAATATATATACATACATATATCCAAAATAAGTGAACTGAACAATTTTGTTGCAGAAATGACACTTTAATACACTATTTTTTTTTTTTAACGAATCCTTAACTAAAATCAATGTGTACAATATAGTCCTAGTTTTGTCCCTAGTTTTCTCAAAGGCCGAGTCTTACGGACCACATTTTTGGTTTTAGGAAAAGTACGAAAGTCTTTAAAGATAATAAAAAACAGTTTCCTCAATCAGCTCTCAATTTAGAAAAACTTCATTATTGTAATAATTTACATTTATAAATAGAATTATTAGAATAAATCTGTGTGTCTTATAGCTGTCAAATTTTTTTTATATTAAAAATTAAAACATTTCTTCATACACATGTCTTTCTACAACTACTGTGGTACAAGACATGTTACTAAATACAGGTCAGAGTGGTATATGAGAAAATGAATTAGGTTGTTCAGAGACGGAAATTGGGAAGAGAAGAGTGATGAATTGGGGGCTCAAAGACTTGAATTTAAGGCCTAGTCTTTTCCTGGAAAAGTATGTGACTTAAGATACACATTTTTCCACCCAATTTTTTAGTTTCCCTTTCTGCAGAAGGATCTAAAAGCACAGTTACACACTGCACATTGTAGAAGTATTTAAAACATAGACAGTCCACCGATTGAACAAATCTTTTCTGAATGTTTGCTATGGGCAGACGTTGTTCTATATGATGATGAAGCAGTGATATAGAGTAAAGGCAAGAAAAGTTAAGGGCTTATCAAGGCAGTGATGGTAACAATGGCTCATGGAACTTAACCTAAAAACAAGAAAAAAAATCACTGGAAGGATGAGGAATAAGGAGCTTTAAATATGTAGTAGCAACACAGGTACATTTTTGTAGGATCAAAGCAGTTTGGTGTTGGACAACTAAAGTATTACACTGAAGTGGTAGGACGTTGGAGAGTGAAATGTTTGAAAGTGAGATAATAAATGTGGTGTAGTTTTTGACAACAGCAAGTTTTCAGATCTTATTTCAGAGCTTCAGTTTCTGGGCTGACTCCATCATTAGCTATCTTCTCCCCTCATTATCAGAAATTTGGGGAAAAGATATAAGTTGGATATAAAGTTAAGTATATTTGTTTTTAAATTCAGGGTGAAGTTCTGGATTTGAGAGACATATTTGTGAATTCTCCGTTTAAACACAGAATTGAGCAGGCTGGGATGGATGAGAGAACTGTGGGTATGAAAACAGATATAAAAAGAGGTTTAAGGACTGGTGTAAACAATGTGTGAAAGTTAGTAAGCCATGGAACAGTCCACAGAGACAAATAATGTCTAATGATGGAGTGTCTGGCTGGGAATCAAGTGAAGAATATGTTTAAAGAAGGAGGTAGACTGGGGCCCTGAGTAGTTCAGGGGGTTAAAGCCTCTGCCTTTAGCTCAGGTTATGATCCTGGGGTCCTGGGATCGAGCCCTGGCTTTCTGCTCAGCAGGAAGCCAGCTTCCTCCTCTCTCTCTGCCTACTTGCGGTCTCTGTCTGTCAAATAAATAAATAAATAAATGAGGTGGACTGACCATTTCAAATACTATTCATAGATCAATACCAAGGATCAGTTTTTCAATTTATCAATGTGAGTGTCATCACTGACTTCCATTACAAATCATTGTGTGGTAAGTTTTGGACAAAATTCGGAGAGTGGTAACAAGAAAAAAAAATAGAAGAAATACTGAAACACTGATGATTTCAAATAGTTGTTTGTTTCCTTCCTCCCTTCCTTCCTTCTCTTTCATGGTATCGTGACCTAATTTCGAAGCACTGATTAAAGGTTCATCTTGAGCTGCTGAGTAACTCCATACCCCAACAACTTCCTTTTTCTGTCTCTCATACTTGGTCACCACTATGCATCTACCTTAATCCCCTATAACTACGGGCAGTCTCAATTTCCCGGAATCCACTGAACTATTCAAATTAACTAATCCACAGGGAACCCACAAAGCCAGCTAATCTCATCTCTGGATAGTCATACATAAACTGTTCCTACAGCTCCAGCTTATTTGTATACCTTGTCTCTGATCTGGGTGCAAACTCCTCTGTGGTCCTGAGTGACAGCCTTCTCCCCTTTAGAGCTGCAAGAAACAGTTTTTTTCTTTCACCTGAGTGTCATTTGTGTCTTTGCGCTCTGTCATGCCATTAAAAGAATCTTTAAATCAGAAAACAGATCTCTCTCTCTCTCTTTTAAGATTTTATTTATTAATTTGACAGACAGAGATCACAAGTAGGCAGAAAGGCAGGCGGGTGGGAGGAGCTGGCTCCCTGCCAAGCAGAGAGCCAGATCCTGGGGCTCAATCCCAGGACCCTGAGATCACGACCTGAGCTGAAGGCAGAGGCTTAACCCATTAAGCCACCCAGGCATCCCAGAAAAAAAGATCTCTTGAGAACTTTTGGTATGGGGGAAAGAATTGGGGTGATAAGAAGATTTGAGGGCAAGGGAATTTTTTTTTCTCTTTTCTCTCCTTATTAAATTTGGCAGAGACTGTAGAAAATTTGGATGCTTATGAGAATGATTTTACATGGAAGGAAGCATTGTTGATTCAAGAGAAAAAAATGAAAGCATTTCAGGACCAAAGATTTTTTTAAAAGATTTTTATTTATTTATTTGGCAGAAAGAGAGAGAGTGAGAGAACGCGAGCTCACAAGCAGGTATGTAGTAGGCAGAGGGAGAGAGAGAAGCAGACTGGGAGCTGAATGTGGAGCTCTATCCCAGGACTCTGGGATCAGGACCTGAACCAAAGACAGAAGCTAGACCAGATATACTGATTGATGTGTGATGGTGAGAGCAAGGAAAACTCACAATTAAATTGTTAATGCTAAAGTAGAAACAAAAAAAATAGATATTTGGTGACAGCAATATTAAGCTTATGCTACAATATCAGTGCATACTGGCTCCTAGGAGAATATTTCAACAAAGCACAGTTAAAACTTCAAAACACTAATGTGTTGTGCTATGGATCAGGGAGTTTCCTCTAGGGCATGAAAACTTGGCTTCTTTTCATTACATTAAAAAAAAAAATCATGCTGCAAGAACTGCTGAGTTCTGCATTTCTACATGGAAATTAACCAATTTAAACAAAAAGCAGTGAAATGTGATTCACTCACTTACAATTAAGAATAGCTCAGTATATTCAGCATCAAGGTACAATTTTTCTTTGGACTACCATTATCTCCAGAGTATTCAGCAGCAGTAACAAGGGTCAGGCTTAATAAATTATTAAATATCCTATTGGGAACCTGCTACCTAACCTATAACTTTTCTGAGTAGTACTGCAACAATGAGAAATGTATGGGTATTTGATTTTATGCATATATTTGTAGCTTATCCTGTTTTAAAGAACTTGGGTTAAAAAACCAAGTGCCTGATATTTATTCATAGTAAATTTTTCTTTAGTTCAGTAAAGTACGTTTAAATTGCCAAGCTCAGGTTTTGATTTTGCATACTTTCTATGCCTTTAATATTTTCTTTTGGTGTGAAACTTATGAATATACTTTTGAACTCTTTCTAACCAAAGCAATTTTATCTTCTTGATAGTTATTTTTAATATAAAAATACTCTAAAATAATTATCTGATGAATATAGCTGATTAAAAAGGTTTGCAATAGTCAGAGTTCTGACATAAAAATTATTTTGTTTTAGTTTATTAACAGATGTTTTTGAATGACACAAATAGCTCTCATTAAGAAGCAAATATAAAATACTTTGTATATTTTCAAATATTTTGATATTCCAATGTTACCTTTAGTATTCATATATGTATTTTAAATATCATTTAGTTCTTAATAAACTGAATCATGATTCCAACTTTCCAACTGTGTATAATAAGAAAAATGAAATAGAAATATAATTCCTGAAAAATGAGTTTCTTTGAGATATTTTTGTTGATATGAATATATCCAGAATAGAGTGAAAATTATGTTAATCACCTATGTAAAAATACCTTATATTCTTGTAATGTCAGTGATTTGATTAAAATAACAAAAAGAAAAAAAAGAGTATAATTTTGGGAAAATTTGTTTGTGATAGTGGATTCCATTTTAGAAATTGCTGCGATGATGATTTTCACTATAAAATGTACTATACTCAAAAACAATATGTGTCAATGTAGGCTTTTATATAACTATTGAAATCCATATTAACAGAATTTTATGTGTTTGTTTTTTAGAATATAACCTTCAACGGCTCTTGGGTTGGTGTAGTTGGTTGAGCTTGTGGCTCTTGGTTTTGGCTCAGGTCATGATCTTAGGGTCCTAAGATTGAGCCATGTGTTGGGCTCTGTGCTCAATGTGTAGTCTGATTAGATTCTCACTACCTCTCCCTTTGTCCCACACCTTCCTGCTTGCTCTCACTCTAAAATAAATATGTAAATCTTTAAAAATATATATAAACTTTCAAAGATTTCAATCTTCAACTTAGAAACTTATTGTAGAGGCTGAGAGATGAGAAATTAAAAAAGATATATTTAATCAGAATTTGAAACTATTCTATTTTCTTTTCAGTTTTGCTTAATGACAGGTTTTCAATTTGTTTACTTCCTAAAATAATGAACTGATATCTAGAATAAATTATCTCCAACATATATTGGGAATGATTTCTTAGTTAAGATCTTCAGTTTAAAAAATAAAAAAAGAAGAAGAAAGAATGGTGTGTTGTATTGCAAAAACTTTATTTTTCAACTTTAAGAGTTCAAATTAGATTAAATAATCATGTTGAAAAGGGGATAACAACTCATTTCTATGCTATATATGTTAAGATTGTTACATACTAATAATTATTTTCTTTAAAACAACCTACCTCCATTAACAGAATGCTGAGGATTCCATTATATTTTTGTTGCAATCACTTAGATGCCAGATAAGCACAAAGTTTGTGAAAAAAAGATGAGCAGAGAAGATTGATTAAATACAAGATACAACCTGAATTCTTACCAATGAGAATCCAGAATTTTTACCACTATGATGGAACAAACTACGTTATAGACTCTGTTTAATTGGCATAAGAGCATTTAAGATAAGTGAGCATATGCTTCCTTAAGTGTATACTTAATTCCTTAATAAAACATACTCTTACTATTAGATCAAGTGTACTCAATAATGAAATGAAAATTTAGAATAATATGGGACAAAGATATTTTTATGGTGTCTCTTATTTTGGGGGAGGGAAAGGGACAGTCTGAACTTACATATTATTTAGATTTATGTATATTATCCAAGTGCTTCTTAAAATAATTTTTTTTTTAAGATTTTATTTATTTATCAGAGAGAGAGAGAGAGAGAGCACGAGCACAGGCAGACAGAATGGCAGGCAGAGGCAGAGGGAGAAGCAGGCTCCCTGCTGAGCAAGGAGCCCGATGTGGGACTGGATCCCAGGACGCTGGGATCATGACCTGAGCCGAAGGCAGCTGCTTAACCAACTGAGCCACCCAGGTGTCCCTTAAAATAATTTTTATACTCTTTTAATATATAGGATACATAGTCTTAATAGCAGTGATACTGGGGTGTTTTTTTTTTTTTTTTTAAGATTTTACCTATTTATTTGACAGAGAGAGATCACAAGCAGGCAGAGAGGTAGGCAGAGAGAGAGAGAGAGGAGAAAGCAGGCTCCCCGCCGAGCAGAGAGCCCCATGCGGGGCTCGATCCCCGGACCCTGAAATCATGACCCAAGCCGAAGGCAGCGGCTTAACCCACTGAGCCACCCAGTTGCCCCTGATACTGGGGTTTTAATCCATCTGACCAATACCAAAGTTGTGTTCCCAAGATAGTCTGCTGCTCAAGTTATTTATTAGGTGTAACCTTATTTGGATGTATTTTAAACCTGACTTCCCTAAACTCTAAAGACTTCTTTAGAAATTAAGAGTAAGTGTAAGCAAACTTACTAATATAAAAGTATACATAATTTGATAAAATGTATACTTTGGAAAAGTAATCAAACAAAAGAGCTGAGAAGTTTTCTTTCATTATTTCCTCTTTATTAGTGTTCAAAATATATTTAACCTAGTGTCACAGATGCTATGCTAATTTCATTTTTTTGCTATATTAGTCATTGTGTTGATTGTATGTCACATTACTAATAAAATGACATTCCCTAACTCTATTAATTCTATATTTCTATCCTTAGGAGATATAGAAAACAAAAGAAGACAAAGTGGGAAAAATCTGCATAGGGAAATACAATTCAAATTTATACAAAAATAATTACAGAATCTATAATTCTATAGATGAATGGATAAACTTCCAAGAATATAATTTTATATGATAGATGTATAATCAAATTATTACAAACCTGTTGTTATATGCATGAATGAGGACAGTTAAAGTTATCTTTGAGCCAGATAGAAAAACTTACTATGGATACGTACATTTATCAGTAGAATAAAATCTGAGAGTTGGTTTGTGAGTGTAACATGATTTTTAAAATGCCAAACACTTACATACAAATTTGATAAATGCATATGCCAATGGTTTAGGATTTTTTGCCTAAGTGCAAGAAGAGAGGGCTAGAAAAAGCCCTAGAGTTTCAACTCTATTGTTACATTATTCTAATTTATGTTTTTTTGGCATATTTATTATTATTAATTTATCAGTTCCTACTTCTCTCTAACTGGATTAAAATGCATTCAATTCTACAATCTGGTTAATAAACACAGCAAGGTGTAGAGATAGAAAAAGATCAGATTTATATTTTCTCCAGGTGGCTGCTGAAAATTATTCCTTCTGAAAATGTCTTTGATATCCTCTCTAATTCCTGACTTACAACTTTGATTTATTCTTTGAGTGTAACACATTTTTTTCCTTAGTGTTCCTATAAAAACATGGTTGTATCCAATCCAGTAATAATTCACAAAGTTTCAAATCAAGGAGTTACCATGCCAAGGAATAAATGGGAATAAGAAAAAGCTTGCCAGGAAAGTGCCATAGATTATGGAGGGAAAGGTTTGTTTCCAGGAAGAGATGACAGGTCTTCTCAACTGTAAGTTTTGGGTCAGGCTCTACAATGATTTAGTTCAAGAGCAGTGAGCTAAAGCAGAAAAGGCCAAGCAAGCCCTATAAATCTTGACAGGCAGAATGACAAATGTTATAGCAGTCAGGTAATGCACATTTCCGGACATGTAAAGTAAGTTTGAAGTACTAGTATCCCTGAGAAGAAACCCTGATTCTGAACTGTGGTCACAGCAAGAAAATTTTTGTTTTATATTGTCTGCTGAGAGAAGAGAGGTGAGATAGGTCAGATCACAAAAGCTGGTTGGAATAAAAATTTGATTAGAATGAGGACTCTAAGGTTTTATAAACAAACAATAAAATTAATATCTATAAGAATTTACATAGGAGGACAGAAGTAGATCTGAATTCCTTGCTTTGACCCACATAATGGTGCATCAGAAATTTAATGTTTCGATGCAACTCATGGGAAACAAAAAATTTATCCAATTTTTGGAGGTTAGTGCTGAGCTTATACCATTAATTTTGGCACGTGGCTGTGCTGGGGGGCACTTCCCAGCATCAAAAGTCCAACCATTCCAATGAAGAGATTCCTTGCCTTGCCATATTTATAAATTAAGTCATATTCTCATTATATGTACATATACATATATAGATCTATTTACCAATAATCTGTCTATCTTTGGGCTTGTAACACACATGGTGTTTGCTTGCCTTGTGGCTTTGATTCCAACCATGTTTGCTAGGAGCTGATTCAGAAATCTATAACCACCACCAAGTCTTTAAATAACAAGAATTCACACTTTAAAATCCTAAAAATGGAATAATTCAAAATTATCGAGATTTATATGAATCTGTACTTGGGTATATATCAATATGACTCATGGAAAGTATTTTTTAATCTATTGTTTTCTCATTAAACTTTTTGGAAATTTTTAAAAATACTGACTTTTGACTAGATTAGGTATGTCTCCCAGCTCCACTACTTATTACCTTTGTAATTCTGTACAAGTTACTAAAACTCCATGCTTGTTTTCCCAGGTAAAATGGAAATGAAAATTGTTCTTGTTACATTGGATTGCAATAAAAATTAAATAAATAAATGTAAAACATAATATATGATTATATGATATTATGATAACTATACATACATATATAAATATAAGTATACATACATGCAGATGTATATCTTAATATATATTACAGCATATATGATGAGATTAAAGTACAAAAAGTACAGTGCAGAATAGTGTGCACAGTTGCTAACTATTGTGTTAGAAATGTGGGGGCGCCTGGGTGGTTCAGTCAGTTAAGACTCTGACTCTTGATCTCAGCTCAGGTCTTGATCTCAGGGTTATGAGTTAGAGCACGGCCATCATGGAGCCTACTTTAAAAAAAAAAAAAAAAAAAAAAAGGAAAGAAAAGAAAAAGAGATGTGGAGAACATGAATGAATACTCTTGTTTTCAAAAAACTAGGATAGTGCCTGCCTGTAATTGGAAGAAATGAGAGTGAAGGAAGAACAGGGATAGACTCTAAACTACTTTAATATATCTTATTTTACAATTTTAACTATGAAATATGTACATTTCACATAGTTTAAAAACAAGATTTTATTTAAAACATTTCACAAATCTATTGGGAGATTTATTAATCTATTTATATGTTAAGTATTCAATATGCTGCCCTGATGACAATGGTAGTGGAGATGATTATGTATGCTAAATATTTCAATAAGCCTAGGAATATCATCAAGAAAAAAAAAATGCTTCTTCTCTCAAAGAGTGTGAAACACTCAGAACACAATAGAGATGACAAAAATATCATATGGGACACAGTAATATTTTAATTGTGATGATACTTTTATATGACTTCTGATCAAACTTAGCATCTTAAACATAAGCACTTAGTATATTTCTGTATTTGAACAAAAGATAAGACTATATATAACTATTGGTATAAATGGGAAGGAACAAAAGACAGTAGCATTGGAGGGTTTTTAATATATTTACAAAAGACAGATATTTATGGAAGTGTTTTAAATAATAGTAATAAGCTGAGTCCTAAGTATTTACAGTAGGAAGTGCTGACTTTCTGTCATAACATGACCATAAAGACTAAGGTATTTTAGATATAGATATAATAGAAGGGTGGAAAAGTAATGAAATGTATTGCAAATAGGGTGCAAGTTTTCA
Organism: Mustela lutreola; assembly: GCF_030435805.1. NCBI lineage: Eukaryota > Metazoa > Chordata > Mammalia > Carnivora > Mustelidae > Mustela > Mustela lutreola. The sequence goes on along the minus strand of NC_081302.1, from coordinate 24,043,737 downwards.
TTGAAATCCTCTGAAACTTTCTATCAGCAGAGGGATAAAGGAGAAAATATAATAGATCATTTACAAAAGATCAAAAATAAAAGTGAGATTGTAATTCTTTTTAGAAAAAACTAGAAGATAACAATGCAAAAAAATCCTCATTCTTAGATAAAATATTTCTCAACCTGTGTTTTCATGTAGAGAAACACTTATTCAAGTGTGAAAACTTATTTTCTGATGTGCAAAATCTTCAAAATATATCTTCTGTCCTTCATTTTACAGGAAGTTATTAGAAGATCCAACAAAATATGAGAGTGGCCAAAAATACTGAGATCACAAAGTCAAGGAAACATAAACGAGAACACCGACAGAGTTGAATGGAGTTTCCAAAATTTTGGCAAAAGGCCACTGAAAGACAGTAGTGTTCCTAGAAAGAGTAAAGTGAATCTGGGGTGAACCCACTCCAAATAATAAGAAACTAGAGAAAAATTATTTAGAGACTGTTGAACTGTTTTGAAAAAAAAAAAAAGGCATAAATGTAATGTAGGCTAATGTAAAAACAAATTATTTATTGTTTTTTTAAAGAAAATAAAAGGATAAATAAGAAAAATATAATCTGGTTTATAGGTTCATTGGTGATTAATATTTACATTAATTGTGTGCTGATATATTTAACACAAAATACATGATTTAACACAAAAAGTACTCTTGCTTCATTTGGTGAAAGAAAGCCTAAAGAGTTTATGTGTTGCGTAAGGACTATTCTCTCTGCCAGGTAAATATTCATCACATTTATTAGAAAATCTTGAGTCCTATTTGGAATTGTGAAACAAGAGATGAATATAAACATTGTAAGATAAAAGGGTAAATGAAAGGAAAAATGTCAGAAATTGTTGATTGTAGTACAGGGAATTGAAATTTTAAGTTCTTAATCTTTTATTTTGAGTTAGTTTAGTTGAGTTGAGATTTATGCCTCCCAACCATATACTTGTATTATTTTCTTGAAAAATACAAACTTATTTAAAAAATTATTGAAGATAAGTGAAAACTGACAAGTAAACACTTTTAACATTTTCTAATTTTTTTCTAAACTATAAATATAAGACAGCTTAAATCTAAAAGTACCACACATAAATTGTAACAGAAGAATATACAAGTGTAAGATAAAAAAAGAAACCACATGAAGCAGTTAATCATTGGATTTCATCCCAGAGAGTCATGTTTATAATAAATCATGAATCTTATCCAGGTTGCTGGAAACTGAAGAAAAGAGAAACAATTTTAACAGGATAAAGAAAAAAAATTTAAAAAAAAAAGCTTAAGAAATGAAAACGGAATGTGTAAAAGGGACTTCTAAATCCACAGTACAGATCATGGTCACTAATTTTGCCTCTCTGAGTATAGCCTTCTGGAAGCTGCTGTCTCAGGAATTTGCTTCCACAGCCGCTGATTCCAGGACAAGCAGCACATAACCTGATCAGGAAAAAAGAAGCCTGATCCTCAAACCACATCGTAAGCAGATAGATAGCTGCAGAATTGTGCTGCCTCTTCCATAATCAGAGCCAGCAAAATGGTCACCTTGGACCATTTCAGCTCCTCACATCACCACAATCCAGTCCTGAACCAAATTCATGTCAGAGCGCATTTGATTCAAAGAATCTAAATTATCCCCAGAAGCCTCACTGCAAGGAAGTTTGAGAAAATAGTTTTTGCTTTTCAGCCAGGACAATAGAGAAAGAATAGTAGAAGGTTGAAATAGGTTAACGCAAGTCAGTGTTACACACATAAATTCCCTGTTCGGTAAGATCGAGTATATACTAGTTTTCAACTTGATTTTTTCACTGCAAATAAAGTCTCACCTTTGTAGTCTATCATTTATTTCATACATAAATTCAAAACAGTTTAAGAAATGAACCCCCTATATAGAAATTAATATTTTTGTTACTTCTGTTGTTATTTCAGATGATACTGCAGTCAGTACTCTGTATGTCATATATAAGCACACTTTTATTTTTCTAGGATACCTCCTAAGAATAGCATTGTTGTTTAGAAACGCACATCTTTACCTCAAATCAATATAGCCAGTTTGACTCTCAGAAGTGTTGTACAAAATATATTTAACTCAAAAATTGTGTATTTTGGGGGTGCCTAGGTGGCTAAGTTGGTTAAGTGTCTGTTTTTGGCTCAGGTCATGATCCCAGGGTCCTGTGATAGAGTCCCCCATGGCTGGGGGGTGTGGTGGTCAGTGGGAAGCCTGCTTATCCCTCTGCCTGTCACTCTCTTTTTCTCTCTGACAAATAAATAAATAAAATCTTTTAAAAAATTGTGTATTTAAAAATAATCCAAAAATAAAGTAAGACTCTTACATATGTATCTTCAATTAACCTAGTTCTAATTATGTGCAAAGCTTGAACATCTTTATTATGTTTATTGGTAAAGTGACCAATATTTTTATTTTTCCAGGGCATAGTGATAACTGTTGTGCTGTACTAATTATTAATGATACTCATTTCAACATATTTATACCTGGTCTATTTTCCCATTAAACACCCTACCTGATTCTTGGTTTTTTTCTTAATTTTTTATTTTTTATAAACATATATTTTTATCCCCAGGGGTACAGGTCTGTGAATCACCAGGTTTACACACTTCACAGCACTCACCAAAGCCCATACCCTCCCCAATGTCCATAATCCCACTCCCTTCTCCCAACCTCCCTCCCCCCAGCAACCCTCAGTTTGTTTTGTGAGATTAAGAGTCACTTATGGTTTGTCTCCCTCCCAATTCCATCTTGTTTCATTGATTCTTCTTCTGCCCACGTAAGCCCCCATGTTGCATCACCACTTCCTCATATCAGGGAGATCATATGATAGTTGTCTTTCTCCGCTTGACTTATTTTGCTAAGCATGATACGCTCTAGTTCCATCCATGTTGTGGCAAATGGCAAGATTTCATTTCTTTTGATGGCTGCATAGTATTCCATTGTGTATATATACCACATCTTCTTGATCCATTCATCTGTTGATGGACACCTAGGTTCTTTCCATAGTTTGGCTATTGTGGACATTGCTGCTATAAACATTTGGGTGCACGTGCCCCTTTGGACCACTACGTTTGTATCTTTAGGGTAAATACCCAGTAGTACAATTGCTAGGTCATAGGGCAGTTCTATTTGCGAAAGGAATCCATCAAAATCCTTGAGGAGAACACAAGCAGCAACCTCTTAGACCTCAGCCACAGCAACATCTTCCTAGGAACGTCGCCAAAGGCAAGGGAAGCAAGGGTAAAAATGAACTATTGGGATTTTATCAAGATCAAAAGCTTTTGCACAGTAAAGGAAACAGTTAACAAAATCAAAAGACAACTGACAGAATGGGAGAAGATATTTGCAAACGACATATCAGATAAAGGACTAGTGTCCAAAATCTATAAAGAACTTAGCAAACTCAACACCCAAAGAACAAATAATCCAATCAAGAAATGGGCAGAGGACATGAACAGACATTTCTGCAAAGAAGACATCCAGATGGCCAACAGACACATGAAAAAGTGCTCCATATCACTCGGCATCAGGGAAATACAAATCAAAACCACAATGCGATATCACCTCACACCAGTCAGAATGGCTAAAATCAACAAGTCAGGAAATGAAAGATGCTGGAGAGGATGCGGAGAACGGGGAACCCTCCTACACTGTTGGTGGGAATGCAAGCTGGTGCAGCCACTCTGGAAAACAGCAAAACAGCATGGAGGTTCCTCAAAATGTTGAAAATAGATCTTTACTTATATCTTAAAGCTAATATATATATATATATATATATATATATATATATATATATATATATATATAACAGGTAAAACTAGGGAAACTGTATGTCTTCACATATATATCTTTCTCAGGAAACTAATTATCTTGTAGGCAGTATGATATGCAATCATCTGAAAGTGCAGACACTAGCGGGAGATTCCTTAGCATGTTCTCAGAGTAAGAAGAAGAGGGGGAGATGGCAGAGGAGGAGTTACTGTCAAGGAGGAAGGGGGAGAGGGAGGGAGAGAAACAGAAGGAGGGGAAGTAGGAGAAGAGGGTGAAGAGGAGAGGGAGAAGGGAAAGGAGAAGGAGAAGAAAGCAAACTGGAGATAGAGGCTGGTTTCCTGGTGAATTACAAATTCCTCACAGTGCAGTTCAAGTCCTGCCAGGTACAGGAGCCTGCCAGAAACCCAGTCTGGAGTGTACTGGGTGTTCTAGATATTAAAATTCAAATACTTTAGGGATACCTGGGTGAGTCTGTTGGTTAAGTGGTTATGGTCCCAGGGTTCTGGGATGGAGTCCCACATCGGGCTTCTTGCTCAGCAGGGTCCTGGCTTTTCCCTCTGCCTGCTGCCCCTCCTGTTGGTGCTCCCTCTCTCACCTCTTTCTCTCTCTGACAAATAAATAAAGTCTCTTTATAAATAAATAAAAATTAATTAGCTATATAATTAATTCAAAAATGCTTTAAAGTACACTAAATTTCTTTTGAACTGGTAATACTCCCCTCCCCTAGAATTCATGGTTGCCTTAAATCTAATGACTACAACCACAACAAAAAATCAACATTTTGGCAAACACTGGATGTGGCAAAATTAGGTTGTGACTCCATCTTTACTCATTATCAGAGAAGTGTAATTATTTGACCAGTTGTTGGTTCTCTGAAAGAATCCACTTTCATCTAGGAAGACTGTCTTTATTTGATCTGACTGTAAACTCATTCAGTGTGAAGAATCATTCCCCTGGGGACATTGACCAAAATTAAAGATGATTATTTAACATTGTAGCTGCTTGAGGTAGTGGATAATAGTTGGAAATATAAACAAAACAACAAAAAATAATAAGTTTTGGCAAGAATGTGGAAAATTGGAACCCTAATCCATTGTTGGTAGGAATTAAAATGTAGCCACTGTGGAAACCACTTTGTCAGTTCTTCAAAAAAGAAAACATACCAAGCTTGCAGGTGTATAAATTAGTACAATAACTCAAAAAAATTATATTCTCTAATAATGTTAAAAATGTTTATATCTAACTGTATATATGTTTATATCTAACTGTAATAATATCAATCTGTAACAGTGGTCTACAATATTTGCTCAACTATCTACTGAAAGAGTTTTGCAAATTTTATTCACCTACACAACCGTTTTTACACTAACGTCTTAAATTTTCACAGTAAGCATACCTAGTTTTAAAAGATAAAATTCTCATTTATACACACTGACTTTTTATAATCACTGAAGGTTTTAGGAAGGGAGATTTAACTTTGTTTTGTTTGTCTTTGAGTTAAACCTTCACTAAATCATTTTGGCTGCCGCATTAGAATAATTGACCCATTTGAAGCATTGTGAAGACTATTGCATTATGTCAGTATCATTTAACATTAGGACAGTTGGCATTTGCTTACATGAATTGTATTCGCAGATAAATTTTCAGGATATTGAGGGCAACGTTATTTTTTACATGTTCTCATATCTTTAAAATTACATATATGAATTTGATTAATTAAATGAACAGAAAATAAACTTTACTCATAATTATTTGGAAATAAACTATTTCAAACCTAAGTGGCTTGTCAAATATGAGGAATTGGTTCATGTCGACCTAGGTATAAATTCGCTTACATTCAACACTACCATATAACTGTGGAATTTTCTTTCTTTCTTTGATTCTCATTTTATTAAAATTTTTGTCAGTGTTATTCAAAGAGAAAAATTATACTTCCTGTTAATCTGAAAATTATTTATAGATAATTATCTCAATATATTTTATTAGAAAATATCTAAAGGTAATTTATGTTTTAATTGTTGGAATTTATTATTAAGGCTGTAGTGTGTCTCAACTAAATAGCCACATAGGGGAGCTCTAACATAGCAAAAGAATAAATCACCTGCTAAATAGAACAGCAGAACATTTTTTCTTCCTTCACAATAGATTTGAAGGAGAGTTTTAGCCATTTGTACATTATAATTACATTTTTTTTTTGCCTCTCAGATATATGTTTGCCTGAAGACTGTATAAGTCACATTCAAAATAAATTACAGCAAAGGACACATTTTTTTTTTCCCTTTTCCAACTAACCGTGTCACATTCTGCATTAGCATCGAATTATTTGCAATAGTCAGAGATTTAACTTCAAAGCAATTGTGCTTAATGAAAATAACAGTGAATTCAAGCAGCTGCATTGATTGTCTTCAGTAACACATTAAAGGGAGGGTCTGCAAATTGGTAACAATGAAAGTCACAGAGCGTATCTTTAATAATGCATATTTAATTACCTTGGTTAAAAAAAAATTTTAAACTCTCTGTCCTATATGGAGTATATATATTAAGAATTCCTGTCAGTGTGTTAATTTTAAGTAATGTAGGACATTTGTTTGTTGTATTATAAAATGAAATATAAAGTGAGAGACTTAACATCATTATATACATTTAATTTAAATGATTGAAAATTATCTTTTAACAGCACAGAACTCTTAACAATTTAGTATTTGGTAGTTTTAACTCATTTAATTCCATAATCATTTCTGAATTATTTCAGCAAAAAAGCAGATTAAAAATAGGCAGTAGGGGATTACTTTCTGAATGGAAGTGTGAGAACTTCCACAGACCCTCTCTCAAGAAAATCAGCCATGACTAGTGAAAATTATTTTTTTAAAGTACATTTTAAAGGTTTTTCAAATTGTCTTAACAGCATACAGCAAACAAATAAATATTTACTCAAAACAATAATAAAATAATAAAAGTCATAAGAACAGTGAAAGTCTATGGCTTTTAGTCCACAGCCCACCCCATACTCCTGAGTCATCATGACTGAAACTTCACTCTGGCTAGATGGGGCTAGGACAACATGGCTTCTCCTTGTCTCGGCTTCTTTTCAAGGTACCTAATGGGTAGCGGAATTACCACTATGATTTCTTTTAACCCCCAATTCTGTGTTACAGAGGCTAAGTGCTGTCAAAGGGCTCAGGGTTCCCTTCTACTTAGTCCTCACTTGTAGGGCTGAGGTTTATTTAATGTGTAACAGGCCAAAAAATACTGGAGCTCACTCCAATTTCCATTTTTCACTCATTGGGTGGAGGTACCATGCCAAAAGACAAGCCATAAATATGAGAGGCTACAAATAAACAAAAAACAACAAGCCCTAATGAAGGGGAAGATCAATGTCTAGTTTGATAATTATCTAACTAGTTTAGTTTTTAACATCAACAATAAGATTTTAGGATACACAGAGAGGAAAATGACAATATTGAGGAAAAATCAGAGAAAATACAGATAAAGTAAAGAAAGAAAGAATGAAAGAAACAAAGAGAAAGAAAAGAAAAAAGAAAAGAAAAGGAAATATTAAAAAAAGAAAACTATATCAGAGATAGTCGGTATGTGGGACTCAGGAGACAATGACTTGAAAGCAGGCATATTTAAAGAACTAAAGGAAATCATGCATAAAGAAGTAAAGGAAGGTATGATGATAACATACCACCAAATACTGAATATCAATAAAGAGAAATTATTTTTAAAAATGAAAGTTCTTGAGTTTAATAGTAGAAAAACAAATAAAAAAATACAATACTGGAAATCTATCAACAGTAGACTTGAAGGAGCAGAAGAATCCTTGAACTTGATGATAGTAATTATGTAAAGTATATGACAAAGAGAAAAAATAATGCAAAAAATGAACAGACTTTTAAAAAATGAAGGACATTGTTAACCACTCAAACATATGAATAAAGTGAGTAGTACCAGGAGGAGAGGAGAGAGAGAAAGGTATTGAAAAATATTTGAAGAGTTACTGAGAACTTCTCAAATTGGATGAATAGCATTAAATTTACAAGAAGCTCAGTGATCTAAAAATCAGGTAAGCGCAAACAGACCAACACCCAGATACATTATATTAAAAATTATTAAGTGCATTGACAAAATAGAAAATTCTGAAGCAACAACAACAAAAAAAGTGACTCATCACATACAGTGGAGCCCTGGTAGGATAAAGTGCTGACTTGTGAGAAACAGCTAAGGCCCAGAGGCAGTGGGATGATATATTTAAAGTGACAGCAGAAGGAAGAAAAAAACTTACAACCCCCCCCTCCCCCCCCGTCAACCAAGAATCTTATATCTAGCAGTGCAGTTTTCACAAAGAAGATGAAAAGATAAAGACATTCACAAATAATCAAAAACAAAGATTATTTATTACTAGCAGACAAATCCACTTTACAAGAAATATGAAAATAAATTCTTCCAACTGAAAATAAGTGACCCAAGATGCTAATCTGAACACATGCAAACAGCAACAATATAGAAAAATCTGTAATTGTAAAGGACAATAAAATGCATATATCTGCTCTTTTATTAATCAAGTTAAAAAACCATTTTATAGTGATGCCTGGGTAGCTCAGTTAGTTAAGCCGCTGCCTTCAGCTCTGATCATGATCCCAGGGTCCTAGGATCAAGTCCCACATTGGGCTCCTTGCTCAGCGGGAAGCCTGCCTCTCCCTCTGCCTGCCACTCTGCCTGCTTGTGCTCTCTCTCTCTCTGACAAATAAGTAAATAAAATCTTAAAAAAATAAACAAACAAAAAACTCACTATTTTATAACAATACTAATATAGTTGGATTTGGGTCCTGTAACATAAAAATGTAGCATTTTGATAATAACAAATGGGGCATCAAGCAGGGAAATAAGAACAAAGTTGATGTGGAGTAAAAAAAAAAAAAAAAATGCAGATAGTAACTCAAATCCACAGGAACAAATGTGGTAGAAATAGTAAACAAGAATGTTATTATAATGAATTCTATAAAACATTAAATGATCTAGTTTCCTCATTTTAGCTGAAACACATGAAATTATATAAAGTAATAATTAAAACAATGTGTTGGTGGGTTTTAATATAATTAGATACGACATTATTTTTAGCATGCTAAAAAAGGGAAAAGGAAAATATAACATAAGCAATATTTAAAAACTGGGATACAGTTACTATACCTCTGAAGTAGTTTGGTGAAATTAAGCATATGGTAAGACCTAGAACAACCATTTAGGAAAATAAATCAGGAATACAGTGATAGTTCTTAAGGGAATTAAAATGTTAAACTAGAAAATACTCACTCAATGTAAAAGAAACCAGTAGAACAGGCTAGAGAACCAAAGACATGAAACATATAGAAAATAAACAGTGAATTGACACACGTAAATCAAATTATTCCAATGATAATATTCAAAGTAAATGGATTAAAAAATTCAAACAAATAAAGGAGAGGAATTGTCAGTCAGAATTTTGTTTTGTTTTTAAGTGCTACGTGCTCTTTACTGGAGACATGCTTTAAACCAAATTTAGAAGTAAAAGGATGGAAAATATATGTCATACAAACAGTAAACATAAGGCTGCAGTAACTATTTTAATATTAGACAAAACAGATTTTAGGGGTACCTGGGTGGCTCAGTGGGTTAAAGCCTCTGCATCAGGCTCAGGTCATGATCTCAGGGTCCTGGGAACCAGCCCCACATCTCTGCTCCCTGCTGAGCAGAGAGCCTGTCTTCCTCCCTCTCTCTGCCTGCTTCTTTGCCTACTTGAGATCTCTGTCTGTCTATACAATACAAACAAACAAAAAAACCTCAAAAACCCCCCAGATTTTAAAACAATAATATTACTGGAGATAAACATAAATGATGAAAAAGAGTAAATCCATAAGAAAGATATAACAAGTATGTACATATATGAACCTAGGAAGAGTTTCCACAAATACAGGAAACAAAAAATGAAGGAATTGAAGGGAGAAATTGGCAATTCAAAAGTAAAAGTTTAAACTTCAACATCTCACATTAAGATATGAGTAAACAAATTGAGAAAAGATCAGAAAGGAAATTGAAGATCAGAACAACATTTAAAAAACTGAGACCTTACAGACATCTGTAGTACATCCCACCCAACAAATATAGAATAAAAATTCTCCAGTATACATTTAATCTTCTCCAGAATAGATCACATGCTAGACCATAAAATAAGCTTCAGTGAATTTAAAAGCATTTAAATCCTTCAGGAATTCTCTCTAATCATAATGAAATAAAATTAGAATTTTATTTCCTTCACAACAGAAGGAAATTTGGATAATTCACAAATAAGTAGAAATTAACACAAACTGCTGAAAACAATGGGTCAAAAAAGAAATCACAAAGAAACCAAAAATACTTTGAAGTGAACAAAAATGAAAAGACAACATAACAAAACTTAAGGGATACAACTAAATCAGTGTCCAGGAAGAAATTTAGAAATTCAATATAAATTTTTTAAATGCCCATGTTAAAAAGAGAAAGATAGTGACTATAGTTAATAATACTGTATTGTGTACTTGAAATTTGCTAAGAGTGATTTTTTTTTCTTTTTAATTTTAGTGTGGCTGACAATGTCATATTAGATTCAGGTGTACAACATAGTCATTAAGCATCTCTATGTTATGCTATGCTCATCACAGGTGTAGCTACCATCCATCACCATACAATGCTATTACAATATCATTAACTATATCTCCTATGGTGCCTATTATTCTCATGACTTCTTTATTCTCTATCTGGAAGCTTGTATCTCCACTCCCTTTCAACATTTTGCCCACGTTCCTGTCATCCTTTCCTTTGCAAATCACCAGTTTGTTGCTAAGACAGTAGATCTCATGCATTTTCACAACAACCACATATTTAAAAAAAAAAAAAAAAGACAACTACGTGAGTTGTTGTATGTCTTAATTAAACTGCTTGTGGTAATTTTACTATGTATATATTTATTATATCATAATTTTGAACACTTTAATTATATAAATTTTTACTTGTCAACTATACTTCAATAAAGCTGGGAAAAGGGACAAAATTTCAAACTCATAACCAGCCTGCCATCATAAGAAACTAGAAACAGTAGAGCAAAATAAACTCAAGGTAAGCAAAGGAACAAAATAATGTTGATCTGTACAGAAATAAAACAATAAAAGATAGTGAAACCAAAATTTATTCTGTGAAAAAAGAAAAAAAAAGTTTAGCTATCCAGACCAAGAAAAAAAAAAAAGCAAAAAAGATTCAAATTGTTGCAATTATAGGATTCCACTAGATACGAAATGTTCAAATTAGGCAAATGGTAGGAAAATAAATAGATACAAATTTGATTATTTTACCACATGGTAGAAGGTCTATCAGGAAATGGGAAATGACTGCTATTGGGTATATGTTTTTGTTTGAAGGGTAACAATGATGTTCTAAAATTTATTGTGGTAATAGTTGTGCAATGTAACTATGCTAAATTTGTACACTTTTGATGGGTGAATCATATTTCAGAGCTGTATATAAAAATATCAATATGTGTAACCATCCATCCAAGGCATTATTACTGAAAGTTGTGTTATTTTCAGACTAGATATGGCTATATTTTATCTGAAATTGAATAAATGGATTCCAATCCAACAAGGGAAAGAAAAAGATATCAAATAGTCAATATAAATTTAAATTCTAATAAACTAAAAAATGTAATGTTTAGAATAATGAACAAAAATGGAGTACATTGAAGTAGAACTTAGAAATCCATATTAAAAAGTATATATACTATCAATCTTACTGCTTCCTGGTGGTGTCATAATTGGAGCACCAGTCACATATCTCTCAATTCTGAGAGTCCAAAATAAAAAGGGTGTGCTGTCTATTAAATTCAGCTTACAGTTCTTTCTACTTAATGCAATAATTGTAAACAAATACACTTTCTGTAGATAAGTACACAATAAAAATTTCAAAGTATTTGTAACTTCAAACTAAATATACATCACTAAAGGATATTATTTTTTGTTATCTATGCAAATAATAACAATAAAGGAATAACTAAGTTTTATGCTGTCAGGTTATAAATATTAGCTCAAATCAATCAAGCCTAGTTTAACCAGTAGGTATATTAAAATGGTTAAATTATGGGGCAACTGAGTGGCTCAGTCTGTTAAGGATCTGCCTTTGGCTTAGGTCATGATTCCAAGGTCCTGGGATCAAGCCCCACATTAGGCTCCCTCCTCAGCAGGGAGTCTGCTTCTCCCTCTGCCCCTTCTGCCTACTTGTGCTCTCACTCTCTGTATCAAATAAATTAACAACAACAACAAAACAATGAATCGGTTATTCATCTTAACTATTGTAATTTAGAACATATTGTGGAGCTATGTGATATTTTACAAGGATAATCTTTTCCCATGATATTACTGAGCAAAAATACCATTCCCAATTTCTTATAGTTTCCTCTAATAAGTTGGCCAATTGATTTAGTTTTGTTATTACTCACCACAATTCTCAATAATCTGTGACAAATTCAAAATACAGTATAATAATTATAGATAATGAACAAGTTTGTTCAACAAGTTAAGTTTGTGCTGGCAAATTTATTTATACATTGAAAGAGTGAGCTATAGATTAATACATAGATAGATATGTGCTATACACACACATATATATCACATTATTTATATATATATTTTGCCCCCCTCCCTTTTTTCAATTTCCTAAGTGGAATGAGTCTGCTGATAATCTCACTTATCTTTCTGGGGTTTTCATGTTGACTTTGTGATTTAAATTTCTGTTCACAAAATTGTTTTCAAGAGGTTACCCCATATTTTTCATTGCTTCCCTATAGGAATTTTATGCTTCTCTTGATTTTTTTTCTTCTTTTACACTCAAACTTTTCCAAACTTAAGAATATTATAAGAATCCAATCTTTTTTTTTTTTTAAGATTTTATTTATTTATTTGACAGACAGAGATCACAAGCAGGCAGAGAGGCAGGCAGAGAGAGAGGGGAGGAAGCGGGCTCTGCTCCGCAGAGAGCCCGATGCGGGGCTCCATCCCAGGACCCTGGGATCATGACCTGAGCCGAAGGCAGAGGCTTTAACCCACTGAGCCGCCCAGGCGCCCCAAGAATCCAATCTTTTGTAAAAGTTTAAGATCATTCACGTTTCAACCCATCCCTTCATTGTGCACTGTATGTGATGGAGGGGAGTTGTGACCTTGAAAATAATATACAGATTTTATTGCCAGCTGGACTCTGGTAAGATTCTGTTAATGGAAAGGCCTAGGAGATTCAATACCAGAGAAAGGGAGAAGTCAGGCAACTCCTGTTTCTGTCTTTGTTGGAATTACCCATCCAACAGCATAGGATAGATACAGCCTACAGCCTCCAGAGAAACTTCAGAACTTGCACTGTGCAGCCTTTTTTGGGCTCAGAACCAGAAAACCTTATCCCGGCTCCACAGTGCAGCTGGTGTGAACAAGCACCAACAATGAGGCTACTCTGTGCTTTCAGCATGACTTTCTAGGTGCTTCTATCACTGCTCCTTTATTTGAGATGCTGGCCAAGTCTGATCTACCTCTTCTTGGCAGTAACAGAACCCATGAGGTATTCACAGGAATGTTCCTAAACTCTATTAACACAAACTCCTCTCTTGTTTTCCCAGAAAGATCTACTAGCTACTTCTTAAGTAGTCATAGATACCTGAGCTACCTCACCTTCCTTTTCTGTGCTCTTTCAATGCACATAACGTTTTGTATGGATACTAGATTCTCTGTATTAAATTTTTTCTGTTTGACATATTAGACCACATGCTTTGGTTTTTCCTGACTTGATTCAAGAATAAAATTTGACAAGCCATTTTAGTGCAACAATGATTTGAAAAACATAAAATACTTATTTTTTGACATATAAATATTTGAAAATTGGGTACAAAGAAGAATAGTTACTTTAATGATCTGTGATAAAAACAGTTAAGGGGGGGCGCCTGGGTGGCTCAGTGGGTTAAGCCGCTGCCTTCGGCTCAGGTCATGATCTCAGGGTCCTGGGATCGAGTCCCGCATCGGGCTCTCTGCTCAGCAGGGAGCCTGCTTCCCTATCTCTCTCTCTCTCTCTGGCTGCCTCTCCGTCTACTTGTGATTTCTCTCTGTCAAATTAATAAATAAAAAAGCTTTTAAAAAAAAAAAATAAAAACAGTTAAGGGTTATATTTACCTGGCATATACTAGATAAGTTCTACCTCAAAATACATTGTCAAAATAAACCATACTCATAAATAAAACCGGTTTCACAATTGAAATTCCATTTCTAATATCTCTTATAATAATTATAAAGGTGTTACATTTATTATTAAAAACTCCTTTCTTTATGTCATGCTAATTATCAAAGTCTCTGGTGTTTAGTCAATTTTAAGTTTATTGAAACATAATAAAAATCACCTCTGGAATGCGGGATTTCTAATCACCTCAAGTCTGTGGGTTTCTGGTTACATAACTGATCATTAAAGCATATGGAATATGGTGTAGCATATATTGAAATATATTGAAGGATATATCATATTCATAACACAAAGATATTATAAGTGTAATTTAATGTTTTCTGAAGTGGTCAATTACTTGAACTTTTAACAGAAATCTTATGATTAAGGGAACTCAGTATTTATTACCAACAAGTTAAATTCTTACATGGATTTTCTAAATTTGGCAGTTTTTAAATGCGGAGTATAAGTCTTAGATGTTTAAAAATGAAATTATTATATAATTCATTGTAATAGATTAGCTATTAATTCAGATGTCTGCTTACATTCTTGATATTTGATTCAGGTAAAGATGTGGATAATAAGCACATTTATTAAGATATTTTGGTGTGAGATTATTTAAAATTTAAAAAAATAAAATTAATCTATCATGTTTTTAATATGCACAAAGTTTATACATATTATATTCATGAATCTCTTAGGGTTAAAATACCTGTACACTCAAGCATAAGCATATCCCTTGCAAAATATTTTTAACTGGTAATTAGAAACAGATATAATGTTTATCAACAATAATGTCAATATGGTGATTACTAAAAATATAGGGTACACTATATAGCATCTCTAACAACATATAACTAATTAGATTAGTTAAATTAAAAATTAGTTAAATTAAGGGGCACCTGGATGGCTCAGTCATTAAATGTCTGCCTTCAGCTCAGGTCATGATCTCAGAGTCCTGGGAATGAGCCCCACATTGGGCTCCCTGCTCAGTGGAAGCCTGCTTCTCCGTCTCCCACTCCCCCTGCTTGTGTTCCCTCTCTCGCTGTGCCTCTCTCTGTCAAATAAATAAATAAAATCTAAAAAAAAAAGCAATTAGCTAAATTAAGAATCTATTACCTAAGTTCTAGAGTGATGATTTTAAAAAGGAGGGTATATCTTTAGTATTTTGTATAGTCCAATATTGTTCATTGAGAAAAAATAAATTGATGTTACCATGGCAATTTGGAAATCAAACTTAAAATATTTCATTTTCTTAAAAAAAAAATGAAGAATCTTAGAAGTAGCTTAATGATGGTTCTCACTGGGAAACTGTTACCCAAATTGTGAAACTACACTTTTGAAAAGGATTAAGTAAATTGGATTTTATTTTTCTAGAATGTTTTTACTGTGTAAAAATAAATCATTCTTTATTATATATATTATATATATATATATATATATATTTAATTTTTTTAGAACTGAAACAAACCTGTTTGGCCAAGAGAAAGATAACTTCTGTGTTACATTCTTCATGAAATTACATTCTTCATGAAATCAGATCACATTTGATGATCTGTGTTCTGTGGGTACCACTAAACCCTATTCTCCTCACGTGAAGAAATTGAATATCGGGTTTGCTAAGGTACTTAATGTATCAAGAAAACCTTTTATCTACACTGTTTTATGAGTCACAGACTCCATCACTCTCACATAATGACATGAAATCATTGAAACAAAAATGCTTACTATCCTGCAATAGCAATAAAAAGCACATATACCCCGAACCAATTCATCCTTTATCTTACAACCATAGGGATGTAAAGGGGAGATAAATTGAAACCACAAGACTCTTCAGCCTAAGTTGTTGGTTCTGTATTTTCCATTGATATAATTTCAAATCAGCAAGAAGACAAAAATGGGATTTTAACTCTCTTATTCATCGTTTGAGTATTGTTTTTCAGAATTTCCGTTGTGAGACCAAATCAAAAGATATATGATATATGTCATGTTGATTGTTATTTATTGTAATCTATTTGTCAGAGAGAGCACAAGCAGGCAGAGTGGCAGGCAGAGGCAGAGAGAGAAGCAGGCTCCCTGAAGGACAAGGAGCCCGATGTGGGACTCCATCCCAGGACCCTGGGATCATGACCTGAGCCGAAGGCAGCAGCTTAACTGACTGAGTCACCCAGGTGTCCCAATTGGTAGTTATTGTAATCTAAACATAAAGCATGAATTATTTTTTTTCTTCAATCTAAAGAGGAAATACACTCTAATTCAAAACAACTAATCTTGTTGGTATAATACATGAAGATAATAGTTGCATAAGAATTAATGGAATCAGAGAGTGAGATAAACCGTAAGAGACTCTTAACTATAGGAAACAAGGGTTGCTGGAGAGGAGGGGAATAGGGGGTTGGGGTAACTGGGTGATTGGCATTAAGGAGGGCACGTGATGTAATGAGCACTGGGTGTTACATGCAACTGGTGAATCACTGAACTCTGCCTCTGAAACTAGTAATACATGTATGTTAAGCATCTGAATTTAAATAAAATAAAATTTTGAAAATTTAGTCTGTATAGTAACTTTAAATTAATGTTTTCTGATCATGTTGTTAAATTTTAAGTCAGAACATCACTGTAGTATTCCCTAAAACTAATAATCGATTGAAGCTGGCCTATATCACAGTGGTCAAATTCTACTTTTGATTCAGCTTTGCTGAAATATGAAAGAGAAACGTCCTTTATATTTAATGTTTTGAAATGTTATCACTCAATTGACATATAAATGTATATCTATTTTTGGAAAGAAAAATTATAATGATTAATTAATAATTACTATACTAATTACTTTACCAAGATAATTATTAGTTTTATGATTAAAATATTAAGAACTTTCTAAGAGCTAAATAAGTAAAATAATAAATGAGTTACTATGATTAGTTAGACAGTATAGTTAGCTAAGAAGAAAGTACCCTTTTATAGTTTATGGTTCCCTGAAAAAAGAGAAGGATGCCAGAATTGGCTGCAGGTACTTTATATGATACGATCATGATCATTATATGATCATATAATGATCATAATCCTAGGAAGCAGGACTGAGGATGCAGGAAGAAGAAAGTAGGTAAAGAAAAATCCAATTTAAAAGTTGTTATTGAAATTGCTTTTACATTAATGGCAGCTCATTTGTACCAGCCTTCTGCCACTCCAAACTGTGCACCTAAAAGAAGACAGCTAATGCATTAATCCAAACTTTTTGTTCTATATTTTCTCCCATCCACTGATTAACTGATTAACTGCCTTATAGTTCTGGACAGCATTTCTATATGAACATACTTCTGTGATTTCACTGAAGTCCCTGAGAAAGTAGAATTACATTATTTTAAGCTGACAGATATGTATACATTTACATAATAGTGGTCTTTTTAATTATTTGCATGACATATCTTTTCCCATAAGGTACTTTCAATCTACATTATGCCTATATTTAAAGTGAATTTCTTACAGATAGTGTATAGTTGAATCACTTTTTTTTTTTTATCTACCAATCTCCGTTTTTCAATATTGTGTTTAAGCCATATGTGTTTAGGATAATTATTGATAGGTTATGTCTAAATCTGCCATTTTATCGTTTTGGTTTTCATTTCTTTGTTTTCTTTACTCTACATTAATGAGAGTTACTTGAATATTTTTAAAAATTCCATTTCAGTAAACCTAAAGGGATTATGCATGTATTGCTTTATAGCTATTTGTGGTTATTCTAGGTATCCTGTTGTACATACATAACTTATCACAGTCTACTATATTTCCCATTTTATCAGTTTGAGGTAAGTGCAAAAACCTTAACTCATTTTATGTCCCTTTAATTTCCCACATCTGTAGTATGATTATCTTAAAAAAGATAACCCTTCATATTTTCAAACCCATACCAGACAATGTTATAATTTTTATTCAACCATCAAACATAATTGGGAAAACCCAATAGGAGAAAGAAAATGGATTGTATTTAGCCACATTTTTAATTGTTACCTTATTGGTTCTTCTTTCCTGATGTTCTAAGCTGCTTCTTTTATCATTTGCTTTAGTTTCATAGAAATATTTGGCCATTATATTTGAATAGTTCCATTGACAAATTCTTAGTTTTCCTTCATCTATTAATGTATTGCATTTCCCTTCATTCCAGAAGGATATTTTCATTCATTTTAAAAAGAATTTATTATCTATCTATCTATCTATCATCTATCTATCTAACTATCTAGAGTGGGGTGAGAGAGGGCAGAGGGAGAGAGAGGCAGAGAACCTCAAGCTAACTCCGCACCAAGCATGGAAACTGTTGCAGGGCCATGAGATTATGACCTGATTTGAGACCAAGAGTTGAATGCCCAACCTACTGAGCCACGCAGGCACTCTAAGGATATTTTCATTATTGAAAGGTATAAAGTGTATACAATTCTGGTTGAGGGCCACTCTCCCCCTCCCCCTTTTTTTTCTGTCAGTGAAAAAATGTGGCACTTCCTTTCAGCCTCCATTGTATCTGATTAGAAATCCACTGTTTTTAAAATTGTTCTCCCCACATAGCTAAACTTTGATTTCTCTATATTTTCAAGGTTTTTTGTTTATCTTTACTTTTCAGCAGTTTGATTATGGATGTGTTTGGGTGTGAATTCCTTTAGATTTTTCCTACATGGAGTTGCTCAGCTATTTGTATCTGTAGATTTACAGCTTTCACTAAGATTAGCTAGACGCTTCAGCCATTATTACTTCCAATACTTTTTCAGAGGCATCCTCTTTCTCCTCTGTCTCCAGAATTCCAATTAACACAGATGTATATCTTTTTTTAATTTTTTTTAAGATTTTATTTATTTATCTGAGAGAGAGAAAGAAAGCACAAGGAGAGAGGAGGAGCAGAGGGGAAAGGAGAAGCAAACTCTCTGCCAAGTACGGAGCCTGATGAGGGGCTTGATCCCAGGACCAGAGATAATAGATCTGAGCTGAAGGCAGATGCTTAACCAACTAAACCACCCAGGTGCCCCAGATATAGATCTTTGATCATAGTCCAACCAGGTACCAGGGCTCTGCTCATATTTTTTCAGTATATTTTCTCTATGTTCACATTTTATTGTTTCTATTTTTCTGTCTTCAAGTACACAAATTCTTTCTTCTGCCCTTTGCTATTCTGCTGGTGAGTCCATTATTGAGATTTTAATTTTAGTTATTAAAATTTTAATTTCAAAACTCACATTTGGTTTTTCAAATGGGCTTATTCCAAGCATCATATGAGGAATCCTTGTGGTGTTTAGAATGTTCTTTACTTTGATTGTATCAATGCCCATATCCTGATTATAATATTATAATATATATCTTTAAGATATGACTACAGGGTGAAAATGGATCAAGTTCCCAAGATCTTTCTGTATTATTTCGTACAGCTACATGTGCATCTACAATGATCTCAAAATAAAAAGTTTAGTAAAAAAATAAATGGTATAAAAATCTGCTGTCTAAACATTTCTACATAACCATAATATCCAAATTAGGTTCTATATTTTCAAGAAGCTGATTACTCTTTGTTCTAATTAATATAACTGCATTAAAAATTATACCAAATTTAACAATTTGTACAAAATAATAACTTATTATATCTCTATTTCTTTGGGGTAGGTAGTTTGAGAAGGACTCAGCTGTGTAATTCTTGCTTGTGGTCTCATGTATTTGCAAATAGATGACAGTGGAATCAGAGTTATTTGAAGACTCAAATAAAGACCGGAGGATTCACTCACATAGCTGGCAAATTAGTGGTCTCAGTTCCTCTCTATTTGCATTTCTCAGGGTATTAATTTTGTTTGTTTCTTTGTTAGTTTGTTTAACTGGATTGTGTTTAACTTTCTCCAGAACAAGAGATCCAAAAGACCAAGCTGAAAATGATAATGCCTTTTATGATGTAGTCTAGGAGGTCAGTTATCATTACTTCTTCAGCAATGAGGTCATTATATGGGGACAGCTTTATACTATGCAAAAGACTGCATAATTGCATGAATATTATTAGTCCAGGACCATTCAGGCCACATGTGGATACCAGTTAAATGAAAACATGGTAATTTCACTAAAAATACCAAGTAATTCTATATTTATCTTAAAATATGTTTCAAAGCTTAACTATAATAATGTCTTTACCTTTAAAAATTAAATTTCAAAAATAACTAGTATACATCAGTAGGATGCAGTTTGTGAAATCATACTTCTGGTGACAAAAATAATTATTACACATAATAACATTAGACAGACAACAGAGTCATCCAGGTTTCTTAATTTACACTTAGGAAATTCACTAACAATAATAATGATGCATAAATTCCACATTTCAAAACATGTCATTGAATGTCTAACATATTTACACTCTGAATTATATCACTTCTAGGAAACAAGAACAAAGTTGTATTTGTTAAAATTATTAATCATGGGGATGCCTGGGTAGTTAAGTGTCTGTTTTTGGCTCTAGTCATGGTCCCAGGGTCCTGGGATTAAGTTCCACATCAGGCTCCTTGCTCAATAGGGTGCCTCCCTCCCCCTCTGCCTGCTGCTCCCCCCTGCTTGTGCGTTCTCTCTCACTGACAAATAAATAAACACATAAATAAATATTAATTATGAACCTGCATACAAAATTGTAACATGTAAAATAGAATCCCCACTCTATATCATTGTTAACCCCATCTAGATTTTATGTTGCTGATTACAGAGTAAACAGATATTATTTCCCTGAAATTACCATATATTCCTATGCAAATAAAATAGAACAATAACATATGCAATGCTAAATACCCAAGAACATTTATTATGTAAAGCTTAGATTATTCTTTGGAAATGATGACTTATATCATAGTTTTAAACATAATAGAGGTTATGATTTTCATAACATAAGACAGGTGTTTTGTTCCAGGTGTTTCAAAAATCCAAAATCCATGAGGATATGTTGATGAAAAAACTGTTCATATTTTTATACTATGTTCCCTTGTTTATCAAACATATTTAAAAATGTGTGGCTAAATATTATAATAGTACCTAGTTTGGAAATTTGAAAAATAGTCACAATATACTGCTGATAAAATGCACGACATTATTTAGTACTGAATTACATAGAAACTTATATTCAAAGTTACAGGTGCCCAGAGCACATTTAAATAGTAATGGCTGTGGCAAAGGCTCATAATTATGTAACTGGTGCATAAAGAAAATTTTATTAAGTTTTTCCTTTAGCAATAATATAAGCAGAGCCTTCTCTAGGGAGGACCAGCTTCTATTCTGAAAGTTTAATTGTTAATTATCATATACAATCCTCTGTAATAATGCTAATTAGTTTCTCAGTGGCTGTACAACTATCATCAGAACTGTCACCTTACCAGTTGACAAGAGATATTGTGATATTTTAATGTTCTATAAGTATAATACTGCAGAAGACATAGTGAAGAAAAAGACTGTTGAATGGCAATTGGCAATGTGGAACCAGACAATCTTTTCTCTTCTATTCCATTAAAATCGTCAATATTGTATAAATTTTTGTAAATTTTTTAAGAGTTTATTTATTTGACAGACAGAGATCACAAGTAGGCAGAGAGGCAGGCAGAGAGAGAGAGGAAAGCAGGTTCCCTGCTCAGCAGAGAGCCTGA
The DNA here is from genome assembly GCF_030435805.1 of Mustela lutreola. Lineage (NCBI taxonomy): Eukaryota > Metazoa > Chordata > Mammalia > Carnivora > Mustelidae > Mustela > Mustela lutreola. Next base: position 24,022,044 of record NC_081302.1, on the reverse strand, counting down.
TGCGGAGCTTGATCCCAGGACCCTGGGATCATGACCTGAGCTGAAGGCAGAGGCTTTTACCCACTGAGCCACCCAGGCACCCCAATTGTCAATATTGTTTAAAGAGGACTTTAATAAAAATTTTGGAAATGCCTCTGTAAAAAATATTCAGTACGCTATGATAATTTTGTATTACATTATACTTGATTTTTTTAACTGCTTATATTTCACATTTGTTTGGCTTGTTTTTTTAAGCTTTTATTTTCACCACACAGTGCTCATCATGACACATACAGTCCTTATTCCCATCACCTATTTCACCCATCTACCTACTCCTCTGTCTTCTGGTAACCATCAGTTTTTCCCCTGTAGTCAATAACATGTTTCTTGTTTTTTCTCTCTCTTTTTCTATTTTCCTTTTGCTCATTTGTTTTCTTTAATTCCACATATGAGTGAAATCATATGGTATATAGCATTTTCTGTCTTTGTCTTATTTTAATATTATACTTTAGATTCATCCATGTTGTTGCAAATAGCAAGATTCCATTCTTTTTTATGGTTGAATAATATTCATTGTGTATATGTGTGTATACACACAAATATGTACACACACATACATATAAATGTAACAAATCTTTATCTATTCATCTGTCAATGGACACTTGGGATGCTTCCATAGTTTGGTTACTATAGATAATGCTGCAATGAATATAGAGGTGTATAGATCTCTTTGAATTAGTGTTTTTGTATTTTTTGTGTACTTAGTGGTGCAATTTCTGGATCATAGGGTAATTCTATTTTTTTTTTTTTGAGGAAACTCCATACCTTTTTCCACAATGGCTGTACCAGTTTGCATTCCCACCAACACTGCAAGAGGATTCCTTTTTCTCTACATCCTCGCCAACACGTATTGTTTCTTGTGTTTTTTATTTTAGCCATTCTGACAGGTGTGAGGTGATATTCCATCATAGATTTTGATTTGCACTTCCTTGATGATAAGTAATGTCAAGTATCTTTTCATGTGTCTATTGGCCTTCTGAATGTCTTCTTTGGTGAAATTTCTGTTTCCATCTTCTCCCTAATTTTAGTTGGATTGTTTGTTCTTTGGGCATAGAGTTTATAAGTCCTTTATGTATTTTGCATACTAACTCTTTATCAAATATGTCATTTGCAAATATCTGCTCCAATTCCGTAGGTTGCTTTTTATGTTTGTTGATTGTCTCCTTTGTTGTGCAGAACTTTTCATTTTTATTTAGTTCCAAATAGTTTATTTATGCTTTTGTTTCCCTTGCCTTATGGGACCTATCTAGAAAAAAGATGTTGTAGTCAATGTCAGATAAATTATTGCCCGTGCTTTCCGCTAGGTTTTTTATGGTTGTAGGTCTTGATTTTGGTCTTTAAACATTTGGGCTTATTTTGTGTATGGTGTAAGAAAGCAGTTTATTTTCATTCTTTTTTATGTCACTGCCTGGGTTTTCTAACACCATTTGTTAAAGAGACTGTCTTCTTCTCATTATATTCTTTCCTGATTTGTCAAAGATTAAATTGACCATACAACTATGGGTTTATTTCTGGATTTTCTATTCTGTCCTGTTGATCTATGTGACTACTTTTGTGCTAGTCCAAAATCACTACAGTAATATAACTTGAAGTCTGGAATTGTGATGCCTCCAGCTTTGCTTCTCCTTCCCCAACCCAAGACTTCTTTGGCTATCCAGAGTCTTCTGTGTTTCTATATAAATTTTAGTATTGTTTGTTCTAGTTCTATGAAAAATGCTGGTGGTATCTGGATAGGGATTGCATTAAATGTGTAGGTTGCTTTTGGTAGTATAGATGTCTTAACAATATTTGCTCCTCCAATCTATGAGCATGGAATATCTTTCCATTTCTTTGTGTCATCTTCAATTTTTTCAGGTTTTTTTTTTTTTTTTTTTTTTTTTTTTTTTTTTTTTTTTTTTTTTATGGTTTCCAGACTACAGGTATTTCACCTCTTGGGTTAGGCTTTTTTCTTCCTAGGTATCTTATTATTTTGGATATAATTTTAAATGGGATTGTTTTATTTTTTTTTCTTTTTTTTTTTTTTTAAAGATTTTATATACTTATTTGACAGAGAGAGACAAAGCGAGAGAGCTAACACAAGGAGAGGGAGTAGGCAAGGGAGAAGCAGACTTCCCACCAAGGAGGGAGACTGATGTGGGGCTTGATCCCATGATTCTAGGATCATGACCTGAACCAAAGGCAGATGCTTAACAACTGAGCCACCCAGGCACCCCCAGGGATTGTTTTCTTAATTTCTCTGTTGATAGCCTTACGGGTTTTCCCTTGTATGCACAACTTTTTTTTTTTTTTTTTTTTTTGGTCTTGTTGCTTTTTGATATATATTTTTTTATTATGACAATTTGACATTTTAATTACAATATGTTTTCGTGTGGATATTCTTTTGTGTATTTTGTTGGAGGATTCTCTGTGCCTTCTGGATCTGGATTTCTATTTCCTTCCCCATATTAGGGAAGTTTTCAGCTATTATTTCTTCAACTAAATTCCCTTCCCTTTTTTCTATTTTTCTTTCTTTTCTTCTTCTTGGACTCTTGTAATAAAATGTTTTCACATTTGATGGAGTGACTGTGTTCCCTAAGTCTATTCTCGTTTTACATATTTTTTTTCTTTTGTTCAGTTTGATTACTTCCCATACTCTGTCTTTTGGGTCATTAATTAATTCCTGTGTTTTTCTAGCCTGCTGATCATTCCATCAAGTATGTTTCTCACTTCATTTACTGAGTCATTTATTTCTTCCTTATTATTCCTTATTTCTGTTAATGATCTCACTGATATTCTCCACTCTTTTCTGAAGTCCAGGTATCCCTACAATTATTGCTTTATATTCTCTACCAGGCATGTTATTTAGGCTTTGCTTAGATCTCTGTCCATAGCCTTGTCCTCTTCTTTCATTTGGGACAAATCCCTCTGTCCTCTATTTTGTCTAAATCTCTGTCCCCGTTTCTCTATGTTAGGAAAGTCAGATGCATCTCCTGTTCTTGAGGGTAAAGGCTTTATGAAGAAGAGGTCTTGTAGTGCCCTGTAGTGTAATATCCTATTCCCCAGAACCTAGATCTTCCAAGAGTGCTTCTAATGTGTCCTGTGTGTGCTCTGCTGTTGTGTCCTGGCTGTTTTATCCTTCAGGCCACTTGTTTACAGAAGCTGTCTTTGTCTGTTGTGGGCAGTGTTTGGTATCTGGCCTGTATGTGGAGCATTTTAACTAGGTGTGTTCTGGTCTGCTTGTGAAATGAGACCTGTTGCCACCACTATTTGAAAAAAGGCCTTGCAAAACTCTTGGGTCAGGAGACAGGGTGTTTGAAATTCATGCCTATTGCTGTGGGGATTCCTCTTCCTTATGTGTGCTTTCTTGTGTGTTAGTCTATCTTCTGTCCTTCTCCCCAACTGCAGCTCTCTCCCTAAAATGGCCATGATCTATTCTGTTCCAAACTGTGTTGTTGTCCTTCTTACCTTCTTCAATATGTCCTCTTCTCTGCCTTTAGTTCTGGAATTTGTTCTGCCATTTTTCAGGTGAATTTCTGGAATGGTTAGGATAATTTGATAGTTATCCAGTTGTATTTGCATTAAAATGTGAGCCTAGGGTCTTCCTACTCTGCTGCCATCTTCCTTCCAAACTCCTTACTTTCACATTTTTAAAAGTAGCTTGCATTTATTGTTCAATAAATTTACCTTAGAAGAAAATTTTAAGCATATATATTTTTATGTTCCAAAAAATGCTCACCTATTTGTCTACTAGAAATGAAATAGATAAAATTATGACAAAATATTTTATAATTGTAGGTTAAGTCACAGGCACAGATATTTAAGGACAAGTTATATAGACATTTAAACTGATGTAACTTTCAGAATTTATATTTTTAGTAATTGTATGTTTAGTATAGGACGATAATTCATATACAATATAATTATGATTAGGAGGATGATGAATAGTTAAATTAAATTAAGATAAAAGAATGAACAAATATCCATATGCTAGATACTGTACTAAGCAATAAATTAATAAATTAAAATCTAATTCACTTGAATCTTTTTGGGGCCCAGGTATTGAGCTAAATTGTGACAACCCTGTACATCTTAGGTCAAAGAGATGAGTCTAAAGTTAAATGGCAACAAGTTTGAGTTAAAAAATTGTCCCTCTTTGGAGTGCCTGTGTTGTCAGTCATTAAGCATCTGCCTTCTGCTCAGGTCAGGATTCCAGGGTCCTGGGATTGAGCCCCGCATGAGGCTCCCTACTCAGCAGGGAGCCTGCTTATCTTTCCCACTATCCCTGCTTGTGTTCCCTTTCTCTCTGTGTCTTTCTGTGTCAAATAAATAAAATTTTAAAAATAAAATAAAGTAAAATAAAAAATAAAATTTAAAAATTTAAAAACTGTCCCTCTTTCAACTCTATCATTTGTATATCCTTTGGGAATCAATTAGGGATAGAAAGATATAATCCAGCTATGACAGCTCAATTTATAGTCCATGTAGCACTGGACACCTAATTTTTGTGAAGCATGGAAATTACCTGTTTCTTTTCATATAAGCATATGAACATCTACTTAAGTGGTAAACTGAGGATAGTCTAGAAAATTTAGAAATATTCAAATTGGGAAATAATATAGTCAGATCATTTTAATTTTACATTAGGTAAAATTGGAATACTCCGTTCATGTCAACATTTTATAAGATATGACCAGTGCTGACAGAACACATACCCTTGGAAATCTCCTAAATTGTGTTTTCCTACACTTCATAAATCCAAATCATTTATTTCAAATTATCTTTATTAGGGTATCATTTAAATTTATTAAAATTAACCAACTCCTATATGTTTGACAAATATACACAGTAATATCCACCATAAAATCATACTACATAAGATTTCTATAATCCTAGAATGTTCTCTCATAAACCTTGACAGTCAATTTCCTTTTGCCATCCACCAACCTGGGGCTTCCGTTGATCTGCTTACTCTAACAATGTTCTTATATTATGTAAATTCTATAATACATAATCTTTTTTGTCTCACTTCTCTCATTTTTCATAACTTGAATTCGTTCACTGAAATTATTATATCTATGAATTTATTTTTTATTACTTTTTGAAAACATTTAGCCATTATTTCTTTTAATTTTTTGATACCTGTTTATACAGATGAGAACCTGTATGATATACTGTCACACAAGTCACTGAAGCTCTCCTTGTGTTCTATTTTCAAGTTCATTGATTATTTTCATTATGCAGTATCTAATCTCTTATTGATTTCATCTATTGAATTTTTTTTTTTTTGAGAGAGAGAAAGAGCAAGATTGAGTGGGGTTAGAGGTGGGAAGGGGCAGAAGGAGAGGGAGAGAGAGAATATTAATCACGTCCAGTGCAGATTCCATCGCTGGGTTTGATCTTGTTACCCTGAGATTATGACCTGAGCCAAAATTAAGAGTCAGACACAACAAACTAAGCCACTCAGATGTCCCCATTTATTGTGGTTTTTTTTTTGTAGTTACCTTACTTTTCATCTCCAGAATTTCAGTTTCAATTTTTTACATATTTCTCTTTATCAAAGCCAATTTTTCTAACTTATTGAACACATAAAGAGTATTTATAATATCTGTTTTAATATCCTTGTCTTCTATTTATATCATTACTTCATTTTTATGTTTATAATGATTGAGTTTTTTCTTGATCATGGGTCATATTATCCTGTTGCTTTGTGTGTCTAATAGTTCTATACTGGATGTCAGGAATTGCCAATTTTATATTGTCAGATGCTGAATTTTGTTGCATTCTTTTAAATAATACCAGACATAAGATACAAAGTTATTTGAACGTTTGGATTTTTTACAATTGGCTTTTAGTCTTCATTACAATGAAGTCTTGGAAGTCTTGTTTAGTTTTAGCTGAAAGTTATTTTAGTCCCACTACTTAGATTAGACACATTCGAGGGTATATACCTAACACCTTATGTATTACTAATTCTCTCTGTTTGAATTGTGAAAGCACAATCTCTTACAAGACCTGTGAATCTCTGGGAATTATTTGGCTTGTTACTTTCCTTTGGTTATATTCCTTGCTTTAAGTAGTTTCCTCTTACACATGCCTAGATACATGCATCCACTTTGGCCTCCCTGATGCTAATCTTTGTCCTGTTTTATTCAGTGGCACTGACAGCTATTACCCTGCACTGTTGCATGGAATCTGTATCTAGATGCTAAGTCTAAGTAATAAAATAAATCACTCCACTTGTTTTTTCTCTCTTGTAGATTATTGCCATGTGTTGTGTATTGTCTTGTGTGTGAAAGGTTAAGGTAAGAATTTAAATCTTATCTCATTTATTCCATTATGGTTAGAAGGAGAAGTCAAAATAATACTAGCAATCTATTTTCTAATTGCATAGTTCAATAATTCAAACACAGTTATTTATAATTTTTGTGAGTCTCAAATTCTATCGAATTATAAAATGTGATATTTTGTGTTATGATAGTATTAGTGAACCTCATCTGGTTTCCAGAAATCACTATGTTCTCCGGAAAGGATTTAAATAAGACTATTTTAAACTTTTATTAAATTTTCCTGAATGATAAGCATTATGTTTACTAATTCCGACTTTGAGAAACACATGACTTTCTCTTTTAAAAATTGGAATTGCAGTTGCTTACTATTCTTTGTGCCTCTATTATTTTCAGCAAATGAATAAACATTAATAGGATAGTGTGCTAATTTTATTTATAATTCCATTCGTTATCTAGTAGGATATTTTCCACAATGAAATAATTCCATTCATATGTAGTAGTTATGCATTGTTTTTAATCTTGTTATTCCATTTGCAGGTAACTTATTTCATAGTATTTCTTGTTTCAATAATTTTCTTGAGAACAAAGACAGAATTAATACAAACAGTGCATAATTCCCTATTCTCAATGTTGTATGCTAATGTAATACTTTTCCCCAAAAGAGTTCATTTTTTTGTTTTTCTATGAAAATATATTTTTAATTTAAATTTTTAGGTTACAGAAACAGAGTTTAACATGTCTTATTAAGTTCACAATATATCATATTCACAGATTCATGTAAAATGCTTTATTATTTTAATTTTTTCCTATTTAATTCTGATTTCCTTTTATTTTCCCTCTACACGTCCAGGACTGCCATACACACTTATTCTAACATCTACAAAGTTCCTTAAGTATGCATTTGATGTGTAAAATACATAATGGTGTTTTTGTTTCATAGTTTGACTTTTGTACATTTGGAATTGTGCTATAAAATTTTAAGATATTTCTGTGTTCCTGTATATAATATAATGTTTAGCTAGATGCTGATCATTTCTTATTGAGGTCATGATGCTACTATCTTGCTCCCACAAATAACATGGACACTGCATACTTATACCTGTTTGGATTAGGACTGACTCATCAGGTTAAAGGGCACAATCATGGACACCTGGGTGGCTCCACTGGTTAAGCTTCTGCCTTCAACACAGATCATGATACCCAAGGTACTGGGATTGAATCCCACATTAGGCTCCCTGCTCAGTGGGGTATCTGCATCTCCATCTGTCCCTCCCCTCTGCTACGGTTCTCTCTCTCTCGAATAAATGAAGTCTTTTAAAAAAGGTAATTAATTTAAATATTTCAAAATTGTTTTCCAGAAGGACTGTACAAATTGACTAACATCCTAAGAGTTTGCTATCTTTCCAAAAATTTTACATTTCCAAACTGTCCATATCCAAAGCAACACTTTGATGATCTATGTTTACAATTATCTATATTTTGATTGAAAGTGTTATATATGCCATCACTGATTTAATTTGCCTCCTGTATTACAATGATTTGGGCCATCTCTTTAAGTTGTTGCAGCATTTCAGAGTTTACCTTCTGTGAGTTGAGCATACTATTGTATTTCTTGACTTGTCCATTTGGATTTCTATTGAGTTTATTCACTCAATTTTCATTTCTATGGTCAATAATTTTTTAGTATTTCTTGAATCCTATTGACTATTATTATTACTTCTTGTTTCAAATTTTTATACCATCTTTCTGGATTTTAAAATATTATTAAGCATTTCTGTTCAATCGGTTTCCTCCATTTTTGTTTCATTTGTATATGTTGTTTTATTCATTTTACCACTTTCATTTTCCTTTCCTTCTTAATTGTCTCTTGAGTTTTTCCATGTGAACACATCTTAATTTGCTTGATATTCTCCATATGTAGGCTAGTGATAACCATCCTGTAGCTATAGGTTGAGATGAAAATCTTAGTGAGACCCTAAAATGTAATTTTCACATGAGTGGAGGTGGGATGTCAATTTAGGATTTCAGTATGAGTCCCACCGTTCCATGTGAATCCTGCCTTGGATTACTTTGAATCACTGCATCATAAATCTTGTTCTTATTTTTTGTTTTTGTTTTTTGTTTTGTCTGTTTTAGAGAGAGAGAGAACATGAACCTGTGAGTGGGGGTGGGTGGGGATGGGGCAGAGGGAGAGGGAGAGACAGACAATATTAAACAGGCTCCGTGCCAAGCACAGTGCCCAGCCCAACCTGGAGACCCTGAGATCATGACCTGAGATAAAATCAAGAATTGGATACTTAACTGACTGAACCATCCAGCTGCTCCTTTGTTCTTATTTTTAAGTGCAGCTATCCTTTTAATAATTCCCTATGTCAAAGGGTTAGGGTAAGAGTTTGGATGCCTGTGGTATAGCCACTCTCAAGCTCTTAGTTCTTTCAACCTAGGAACAGTCCAACATTCCTTATTATTACCCTACTATTGGCTCTATTGGCTTGCTGCCTTTTTGACAAAAACAAATCTGGCAAAATTCTAGGATTACAGGATTTGGGCCAGTGGTGCATAATAATGAAGTCATTTTTATTTATATATTATACTATTTTAGAGGGTTTGGGTTAGCATGAATATCCCCAATGACTTGAAAGCATGAACTGTTTGTGAGTACAATCTGGGATAGATTTTCAGCTTTGACCTCATAATGAATGACTTTGTCATACCTTTAGTTCCAGGCTATCAGAATCACAACATTAAAGACAGAAGGGGAAAAATCCGGAGTTTTCTCCCCCAGAGAGAAAACTAGTCCTCTCCAGTCATAAGTTTCCGTTTCTTCCAATAATCGTTATTCTGTTTCCCATTATTTGGATCTGAATTTCATTAAACTTCAAATACTTTTTTCTTTTTTTTCTTATTCCTAAGGTTTTGCTTAGCAATTAGAGCTACCAGCTAGTTCTTATTTGTTTTTCCTCTTATTCCAGTAAACATTTCAATTGATTTAACCTAAAAATAACTCAAAACTTCTACCTTTACCAGTCAATGCTAAGAACTAAATCACAGTCTTAAAAATCTAAATCAATTATGACTTATGGACCATCACATTTGTCATAAATTTTATTTTCTGCCACTCAGAAATTGGAGTTATAACAGACTGTTGGGTCATGCTTAAATTTTCTCAGTGATAAATTTCTCACATTTTTCTTTACTCTTGATTAAATGTGTAAGTCTGAACTTTTTGTATTCATTTTTATGTTCTCTTTTATTTCCCCTTCTTGATAATTATATTTTACTCAGCATGATGTTTTTACTTCAAGTCAACTAGAATGATTTCTATGGAATAAATTTACTTTCTTTACTTTATAGAAGTTAAAAAAAAAATGCCCCATATCTGGGGCACCTAACCCACCTGGTGGCTTAGTGGGTTAAAGCCTCTGCTTTTGGCTCAGGTCATGATCTCAGGGTCCTGGGATGAAGCCCCACCTCAGGCTCTTTGCTCAACGGGGAGAGCAGAGCCTGCTTCTTCCTCTCTCTCTGCCTGCTTGGGATCTCTGTCTGTCAAATAAATAAATAAAATCTTTAAAAAAAAAAATGCCGCATATGTATTATATAGTTTACTTGGGTAAGAAGTCTTTAATTTTCTTCAACATTGTGTCTTATTTTTAGTCTAATTTTGAGTTCCCTTTGGCTTCTAAGAATTGCTTATTTTTTTTTAAGATTTTATTTATTTATTTGATAGACAGAGATTACAAGTAGGCAGAGAGGCAGGCAGGGAGAGGGGGTGGTGGACAGAAGCAGGCTTCCTGCTGAGCAGAAAGCCTGATGTGGGACTTGATCCCAAGACCATGGGATCATGACCTGAGCTGAAGGCAGTGGCTTAACTGACTGAGCCACCCAGGTGCCCAGGATTGATTATTTTTAAATAAATTTATATTCCTTTCAGTATTTTTTTTCATTTAGTTTATTAGGTTAAAGTTATATATGGGGAATTGACCAAGTTCATGGATTTCATTGAGCAATGACAATGGAACATAAGTTATATATTTGAGTCATAGTCCTAAAGGAACATGAGCATCTAGAAAGACAGTTTGAATATAAATTGACTAGAATAATGAAAAATTATGTTTCTACTTCAGTGAGTGAAACAACTAAAATTTACAATGGCTACTATGTGGCTTAACATTAACATGTAAAAAAAAAAAGGTCTTCTAGTTGACAGAACGTCCATCAGTGTGTTGCAATTTTCAAAAAGGTATGGAATTTTCACTCTTCACTCAAAGTGTAGAATAAGGAGGATTAAGGTACAATTTTAGTTTGGTTCTTTCTGTGAAGTGTTGTCTGTCAAGGATAAAGTGTGAAAGATAGTGAAGATCTAAAGATCTATCCAAAAGCAGAAAACTCAAGGAAAAGAGATTTAGCACAGGGAAGGAAAAAGCTATGTAAACATAATGCTTGTTTCCAAATACATTAAACATTATTTGTTAACAATAACTTTTATTTCCTCAGAGAAACTAATCAGCCACAATGTATTAACAATGAATTTGGAAATTAGGATCCTGGGAAAAAAGTAAACAATCAGAAGTTCAAACATATAAAATAGGATAGCAAGAAATGACATGTTTAGAAATCAGGCACAGAAACCTTACTCATGGAATGGTTAATGGGTCTGTTGTACTACTTCTGAGTAGGGAGAATAACAAACAAAATAGGTATGAATCTCATGGTCAATCATATGGCATTGTTTTCAGCAAGCCAAAATTTGAAAGAGTTAGATCAATTTGTATCATCACAAATCATGACATGTGGATCATGATCATAGGAAAATAGACATAAGATCAATATAAGTGATTTTGTTTTTTTTCTTCCATGGAAGCAGTCAGAAAACTTTATGGATTGTCTTAGGAATCTGTGAATTCTTCATGCCTGAATGGTGGAGGAAGAAAGGAGAACTAGAATTTCATTAATACTCTGCTTCATGCCTACATTGTGTTAAGAATCTAGAGGAGACAGAGACTGCAGTAGGTACTTCTGTGAATTCACTTCTTTGAAAAATAGAGGTAAGGGAAATAACAGGAATCTGACAACATGCGTTGATTTTAAGACTGTTACTAAAAATACATTGCAGAATTTCAGTATCTTTATAGTTATAGTAATCTGATGACTCTACCACTCATGGTTATTTTTCCAAATTAGTTTGGGCTCCTGAGTGACACTTTTATTCCAATTGACTAACCTGCCATCATCCTTCATGATGTCAAGAGCTATAGGAAGCTTATTAAATCTGGCCTCACAAATCCTTGAACTAATTCACTAAAGCAATTTTCATTGCATTACACTTTAACTTCATATTCCATTGCCATGCCAATACATTACTGTAATCAGAAATATACAATCTCTGAAATCTTAAACTGCAACATTCTATGTGGCTGAATATTAATTCTTTCTCATCTAAGCTCCTTAAATTATTTTCTCACTATACTTACTCTTTTAATGCTTTTAGTGAACTACACCATATATAAAAATATGTATAATGTAAGCGAACAATTTAAAGAGTAATAAAATGAAAATTCAAGCATACAAGAACAAGTGTATGTGTGTGAGTAAATCATATTTTATGCATGCATGTACAGTATTTTTTACACAAGAAATGTATTTTGTATATTTAATAATAGTAACATGTAATATAGAAATAACACATATAAAATGTTTATATATATACCTAGGTGATTATGTGTGTTTGTATATGTATGTTTACATATATATGTATATGTATAGGCACACACATATACACACACACACACATATATATATATATGTATCTTCAATATTTTGGAGAAACCTCGCACTCCTACCTAATCACATACTTTTCCCCAGTGGTAATTGCTAATTTACACAGTACTGTCTACATTCCAAGTACTATTCTAGACATAAAAGGGAAGAAAATAAATAAGTCGAAACACTGAAGAGTGGCATGTGCTCCAGGCCCTGAACGGCTGCTGTTAATGTCTGCACAATGGAAAGGTGGGGCATGGTGCCTGTAATTATTAAACAAGATTAGTAATTAAAATTAATTAAAAAATTGAAGAAATACTTTGCCTTTGTCGATCTTACATTCAAATGTGTATACAGGGAAGCATACAGCAATCATATAAAAACATTGTTTGCTAAACGTCAATAAATACTATGCAGACAATAAAGCACACAGTGTCATAGAGATTAGGCACAGAATCTAGCATCATTTCTGAAATGTAGCAAACAATGAAAGGCAGTTATTAAATTGATAGCAAATAGAGGAACAAATTTACATTAGTGATATGCAAGACTAAGGTTTTAAAATAGGCTCACATTTCAAAAAAAATAGGCTCACATTTCATTTTGAAATCATGAAACAATGAAAAGTTGTTCATTTTTACTTGTGTGTATGTGCAAAAGAGAAAACATCTAAGCTCTTTTTTATTTAGTTTCTCTAGACTACATTCCTTGGAAAAAAGCGAGTCTACTCTTTAAATAGGTGTTACGTAAATTCTGAAATGGATTATTAAAGTAGTAGGATAATAATTTTTGTTTAGAATTCATACTTTCTTTAGTTACAGTCAAACACCTTTGAGACTTTAGGGGTTTTAGGTGAAGATATTTACCATAAGTCAAAACCATCACAGGAGGAGGGGGTGAGGGGAGGAGGGAAGGGAAGGTAAAGAATTTAAAAAAAAAACAGAAAAGAAAAAGAGGATAACTGCCTAGCTTTGACTTGTGAGCGGAAATTGCTCTGACCACTCAGTGACACAGAATGCAATTGCTGAAACATTAACGATAAGAAAGGCAGCTGAGAAAATTACTAGAGTGGACAGTCACAAAATGCTTTTCCAGTCCATTAGACCACAGCATATTCAGCTAGATTTTAACAGATGTTCTGAGATTCCTGTAAAATATTAAAATGCTCTTTAATCCAATCATAGCATTTCAACTGAAGAAACAGCCTGATTTATTGTACCTTTTTAAGCTAATACCAAAGATCCATTGAAGAAGTAGTGAAAGCACAAGGAAGCCCAGGGCAGCTCAGCTTCTTTGGCTCCAGGCCAGTGCCTACTAGCTTGCCACTTGGTGTTATTGCCATGCAAATGCCTGGAAGCCAGGCACTCACTGCATCTGAATTAATACCAAAGAGGGGGTAGGATGGTGGGGCAGGGGAGGACAACAAAAACCAAAACACAAGCAGAATCACTGTGTGGAAAAAAAACCCCTTGGCATATTCAATAGCGTTTTGGGTCTGTAAATAAGAATCTAAATTGATTCATTCAGCAGTATCAAAGAAAAACTGGCATATCAAATCTACCTGCAGGGTTCTCTGTGGTGATGCTGACTTGAAAAATTTTTGAAAGTATAAAAGAAATCTTTACTTCTCCTTTATTCAAATAATTTACCTTACAGACTTTTAAAAAAGTTAAGTGTTAAAAAGTATATAGGTGAAATGGATTTCAAAATACAAGAACCATGCAAATGAAAATATATCAGGTATTCCAAAGGAAACTTGATTACTATATTCCAGTTAAATACTATACTGTTCATTTTTTTTGTAAAGGCAATTAACCAGGTTTAACTCTACATCCCAAATCAAAATATTTAATTATTCATGTTTTTAAAATTTCCGAGGATATGTGTCTTAAACTTTATGATCTGTGAACAAAATAAAACTCCTATAAATTTGCAAATCTTGTATCTTCAATTTATGACTACTCAGTATTATAAAATTAAAATGTTGGAAGATCTTTATTAAGAGCATTTGCTGTGAAAGAGAATATGTATTCTCAAAAAATGATGCTGAAATGAAGTTCTAGACTTCATTTTTTTCTTTTTAAAGATTTAATTTATTTATCCGACAGAGAGAGATCACAAGTAGGCAGAGAGGCAGGCAGAAAGAGAGAGGAGGAAGCAGGCTCCCTGCCGAGCAGAGAGCCTGATGCGGGGCTCCATCCCAGGACCCTGAGATCATGACCTGAGCCAAAGGCAGAGGCTTAACCCACTGAGCCACCCAGGCACCCCATCTAGACTTCATTTTTTACATACAGATCTTCATTCTTTCCTTTGTGCTATTTGTACACAGACAATGGGTTAGACATTAATGCTGCCTGACCCCAAATTTCTGGGTCAATGCTTCATTGAAGCATATGTGTTTCTCTTTCCCCCTAAATTTAGGAATGGCTTTTGTGACTTGTTTTGGCAATAGCATAGTAGTTTAAGTGATGGGAGATAACTCTGGGCAGAAAGCATCAAAAGCCAACTCTACTTATGTTGTTCCCTCCTCCTGCCTTGGTGATCCTGGAAACATAGTCAAGATGAAAATGGGAATTCTCTTGGAATATAAATAGTAGTGTGTGTCATTTGCTATTGACTACAAAAAAGAAGACAGATATTAATTTCAGGTTTGCTAAAAGGAATGAAAAGGAATAGAAGGTACAAAACTTTGATAATTTCATGTACTTTGATAATTTCATGTGAGTAGGAAGGACTCTGTTTATATTCTAAAATATAAAATGAAGAAAGCTCTGTTTTAAACAAAAACATTTAAAACTCATTATTACACCAATTATGAAATCAACTATATGCACATCACACTTGTTCAAACTTCTGTACAGATTAAGAGGTTTCACATCAAGTGGCTAATAGTGTGGTATATAGTAAACACTTTCTTTCAATTGGACAAAAATACTTCGGGGAAAAGAGATTATTCATTTATCTTTTTAGCACTGTCGGCTCAAGCTACCTGAGGCTAAACCAAAAGGAAGGTATAGGGGAAGTAAAAATGTATATAAATATAAGAAATAGATTATGAAAATTATCTTGAGTGTGGAGTATCTTGGAGTGCTATCTATAATAAAAAAGAAACACAAAGCCAATTAAGTTTTAAGGAGAGTTATATTGACTAGTCTGTATTAAAAGGCTAATAATTTTGAGATTTGAAGCTACCTAAGGCCCCTCATAATCTACTGGCTGAAAATAAGATAAATATGTTTGTTCTCTCTCAAGATATTAAGGCCAAAAACTAATGTAATTGGGGGATATTACAGTGATTCTGGAGAATAACTGACACATAAACTTCTTCCAGAAAGCAAAACTAAGGTCTCAAGTATCCCTCTTCCCTCATGAAGACAAAGAACACCAATCAAAGATTCTGGACTCTGAGTTCAGTCTCATAACTGAATAGGAAATTGTCTTACTTGAGAACTTTGTGGGTAAGTAGTTTACCTAGAAAGCAGATTAAACTAAATTCTGCAGTCTAGAAGGGAAGGCTATGCTAGTCATTCAAGTTATGCCAATAGTTTTGTCCTCTATTTTTTGCATACATGATAGGAATGTACATTTTTTTAAGGCTCTTAATTAAGAGAGGTCTGTTCTTGACTTTTTTTAGTCAAAGAAATGTGAGTACTTGTGATATGTGTCATGTCTGCACAGAAGGTCTTAGAGGAACTCTTGAGCATCCTTCTAACTGCAGTATCATTGGAAGCACATATTAAAATGGAATGTCTATCAGCCTAGATCTTGGACAGACTACTATAAACAGAGGGCCTTGCCAATCTGCATGACAGTAGGATGGATAAAATTATGGCCTTAGTTATGTTACATTATTGCAATTTTGGAGTTGCTTTATTTAATCCTAGCAAATTTATAAAACTAACCTTTAGCCTGTGATACAGAACAAATATTCTTTAGTTTTCTATGTAAAAATAAAATAATGACAAAACTAAAGATTTGGGTTCTATACAAATCACTATTGTAAAAAGTGTTAATGACCCAAACACAAGCACAAAATATATTGGGTAGATTAAGTTGACCATTTAGTTCAACCCATTAATTCATGTAACAAATTGCAATAGATTTTCTTTCTTACTTTTACTACAGTTCAGGACAAAAGAGTACATAACACAGTTAACAAGTAACAGAAATATATCATGATGAATGCATTCAGTGTTATTGTGGGTAGGAAGGGCTCTGTTTCTAAAAACATAACAAAATAGCTAATCTGAAATTCCTCTTGATAGAACACCAAAAATCTAAGGATAAAATAATTAAGTATAGTCTTAAGTATATAGGTTAGTTTGGAAGAAAATAAGTGCAAGCTTCGAATGCATAATTTTATGACGTGGCACCTAGGGGAGTGGGCCTGTCTTATTAACAAAAATGCTGTGTTGAATACCTAGATGTGTATGTGAGTGGGGGTGGGGATGCAAGACAGAAGATAAAGCTTTGGGACAGTCTATGATAAGGATTTTTGTAACAAGGATGGGAATTACAATAAATAATTTTAAGGAATATACCCCTCAATTAAAGAATGGTCTACAGAAAGGAAACTTGACTGCCTGCCTTGATTCCATGGCAGAAAACAAGAAATCATGTCTTTGAGCCGACATGTCCATTCAGAATCCTGTAACTGAGAAATTAACATACAAAGACACTGTAAGGTAGTGATACAGTTGATGTATCTGGCAGAAGCTGTCACAAATCCTCTTAAGTAAAATGTTAAGCATCTCATGATATAAGAATCCATCTGTTAGCATGATAAATACATACATAGGTGATGGATATTAAAGGGGGCACTTGTGATGAGCACCAGCTGTTGTATTTAAGCAATGAATCACTATATTCTACACCTGAAACTAGTATCACACTGTATGTTAACTAATGGGAATTTAAATAAAAACTTGGAAAAAATAAATACACACACATGTAAAATTAAATAAAATGAAAGGATTTAGACATCCAAGAAATAAAATATGTATTTTTAAAATATTTAAATTAATTTAAAAAATAGAATATAAACAAAAAAAGACCTCTGTAAAAAAAAATAGATAATGTAGATTTGAAAAAAACAACCAAGTTGAAATTAAATATGCAATGGTGGACTAAACAGTAAATCAGGTATAATCCAATAAAGAATTGGTCAAACAATGCAGAAATATCACAGAAACATTAAGAAATGTATAAAGAAAGGCTATGACACACGTAGGATCAAAAAAGTTCCATCAAGAGAATGAACAAAACAGTCCTTAAACTGAAATGTTAAGGATATTCTAGATAAAATGAAAACATGTATTTTCAGATTCAGGAAGCACAGTAAGTTTTAACCATGATAAAAATAAACCATTACCCAGATATTATCGTGATTAAATTACAGAAGCACAAAAGGAATGAAAGATTGAAAAGATATTCAAATAAATATAAAATAATAATAATAACACATATTATTTTCAAAGAATGACAGCATGGCTGACAACTTTCTTGAATAAGAAAGATAAGAAACTAAAATACGATGAAAAATCTTTTTAAATTCCTGGAAGAAAATCACTGCTATTTCACACTTCTAGATAAAAATCAACTCTAATTAAGAGGAACTGCTATATAACAACATTAATACCAAAATAGAAAATTTAGCACTGGCAGAATCAAATTTAAAAGCTAGCAAAAAGTGTGCATAAGGAACAAGGAAAGATAGCATATATAACTACTAAGTAATAAATGCTTCCTTCAGAAGTAATAGTTAAGAGGTATATGAATAAAGGATCATATTAGCCAAGTGGAAAGAAAATGAGGACTAGAATAGGTATGAAAAGAATCATATTTCAGATATATGAAAGGTTATCCTGAGGTTGAAGAATGGGATTATAGGGCAGACCTAGGGAATATATGTACATTCAGTATCAAAAGCAACATGACAGCCATATTACAATGTCTTACACGTTATTGCCAGGAAGTTATACCATTTTAAACCAGGCAATGGAGAGGTAGGAAAAGCTCTTAAAAAAGAGAATACTGACATTCAGGTTGTGTTACCAAAATACAATATTATGGTAGACACTGTAGCAATTTTATGGACAGATTGTAAGGGGAAGCAAACACATAGGTAAAGAAAACTTTTGAAAAAAACCTAAACAAGTATAATGAAAGTGGGAATGAAAATTCTATGAAGTTGGAAAAGTAGATATTTGTGAAAATCAATTTGTAAAAAGAAAGAAAAAAAAAGAGGAAAAATTGTAATACTATTTATTCATTCATTCAACCCGAGTATCTGGGAGGATATTAATCAAATTTATTGTGGTAGGAATTAACCCAAAGGAAAGAAATGTGGGTTGATTGAATAGGATTGGGGAAAATGTTTTACTATTTTTAAAGGTGAGTATATAAAAAAGAATGATATAGTGCTTTTGTTTTTAGGGAAAAATAATAAATACAAAATTTATATACCATATAGCATAAAAGGCTAATTGTTTTATGCAAAAAGTACAATGAGAACAAGAGTGAATAACAATAGTTTAATGAAGTGACACCTCATTAGGTTTGTGTTCTTATGAAAAACATTGAGAGCTTGTTTCCTTTCCTGCCATACATGCAGACAATCTCGGCAAAATCTAAACACAGTAATGACATTTTCATGTTTTTATTTTTTATTTTAACATTTTAATTATGTTTAACTATGTTTATTACGTTTAATTATGTCTAACATTTTAATTATGGCATAAGATAGAATAATATTTCATACTTGAAGGAAACAATTTAAAAAACGATTTTCTTCTATATGGATGACCTATGACAAAAATAGCTTTACAAATTTTTATTTAGTATTATTTTAAATAATTCAATTACACATAATCCACCAGGGGAAAACAACTTAATGTTTTTTGGTGACTGTTATACATCTTGGTTACACTTCTTTGCAAAGTTCAGAGGTTCTAATTCTGTGTCCTAGGCATTGACAGCAGAAATGAAATTCATTAAGTCCCTCATCTTTCTAAAATGCAATCTCTATTTTATATGCATTGAGGGACACTCAAGTGTTTATCTTGTAATGGAGGTGTCTAGACCTGTTGGATTTAACTTGGCTGAGCTCACTCTTACTGAGCTATACTGCTAAGGAAAATATTCTGTGTGTGTATGGGTCACATCCCAAATGAAAAAGCTGGGAGAAAAGCATCTCTTTGTAGGGAAACTGACACATATGGGCTATGTAAGTGTCAGCTCTAAGAGGAGAGGCTAGTGTGGTTTCCCTCCTCTAGTTCTGTTAATGTTGCCTGATAACAACTCAGGTTTCCTGCTTAAGAATGCATCATGGCTGAGGTTCCTGAGTGGCACCATAGGTTAAGCATCTGCCTTTGGCTCAGGTCATGATTTCAGGGTCTTGGAATGGGGAGTATGATCCTCCCTCTCCCTCTGCCCTCCCCTCTATACCCCCAGCTCTTCACTCTCTCGCTTTCAAATAAATACATGAAATCTTTAAAAAAGGAAGAAAAAAAAAAAAAAAGAATGCAGCATGGCCAAATGGAAGCCACCTTACACAGACCTCCTCTAATGCCTGATTGACAAGGAGATACCAAAGGGCAGTCCCTTGCTTCAAGGTGGGAAAATGTTACAATTTGTGCTCCAGAATTTGTCTGTAGGCTTCTTTTTTCTTTCTTTCTTTCTTTCTTTTTGTTCTTAAGATTATTTATTTATTTATTTGACACAGAGAGAGAGATCACAAGTAGACAGAGAGGCAGGTGGGAGGGGCAGGGGGGTGGGATGCAGGCTCCCTGCTGAGCAGAGAGCCTGATGTGGGTCTCAATCCCAGGACCCTGAGGTCATGATCTGAGCTGAAGGCAGAGGCTTTTTTTTTTTTAATTAATTTTTTATTTTTTATAAACATATATTTTTATCCCCAGGGGTACAGGTCTGTGAATCACCAGGTTTACACACTTCACAGCACTCACCAAAGCACATACCCTCCCCAATGACCATAACCCAACCCCCTTCTCCCAAACTCCCTCTCCCCAGCAACCCTCAGTTTGTTTTGTGAGATTAAGAGTCACTTATGGTTTGTCTCCCTTCCAATTCCATCTTGTTTCATTGATTCTTCTTCTACCCACTTAAGCCCCCAAGCCCCCATGTTGCATCACCACTTCCTCATATCAGGGAGATCATATGATAGTTGTCTTTCTCTGCTTGACTTATTTCGCTAAGCATGATACACTCTAGTTCCATCCATGTTGTGGCAAGTGGCAAGATTTCATTTCTTTTGATGGCTGCATAGTATTCCATTGTGTATATATACCACATCTTCTTGATCCATTCATCTGTTGATGGACATCTAGGTTCTTTCCATAGTTTGGCTATTGTGGACATTGCTGCTATAAACATTCGGGTGCATGTGCCCCTTTGGATCACTACGTTTGTATCTTTAGGGTAAATACCCAGTAGTGCAATTGCTGGGTCATAGGACAGTTTTATTTTCAACATTTTGAGGAACCTCCAGGCTGTATTCCAGAGTGGCTGCACCAGCTTGCATTCCCACCAACAGTGTAGGAGGGTTCCCCTTTCTCCGCATCCTCGCCAGCATCTGTCATTTCCTGACTTGTTGATTTTAGCCATTCTGACTGGTGTGAGGTGATATCTCATTGTGGTTTTGATTTGTATTTCCCTGATGCCGAGTGATATGGAGCACTTTTTCATGTGTCTGTTGGCCATCTGGATGTCTTCTTTGCAGAAATGTCTGTTCATGTCCTCTGCCCATTTCTTGATTGGATTATTTGTTCTTTGGGTGTTGAGTTTGCTAAGTTCTTTATAGATTTTGGACACTAGTCCTTTATCTGATATGTCATTTGCAAATATCTTCTCCCATTCTGTCAGTTGTCTTTTGATTTTGTTAACTGTTTCCTTTGCTGTGAAAAAGCTTTTGATCTTGATAAAATCCCAATAGTTCATTTTTGCCCTTGCTTCCCTTCCTTTTTGCGTTGTTCCTAGGAAGATGTTGCTGCGGCAGAGGTGGAAGAGGTTGCTGCCTGTGTTCTCCTCAAGGATTTTGATGGATTCCTTTTGCACATTGAGTTCATTTTGAGTCTATTTTTGTGTGTGGTGTAAGGAAATGGTCCAATTTCATTTTTCTGCATGTGGCTGTCCAATTTTCCCAGCACCATTTATTGAAGAGGCTGTCCTTTTTCCATTGGACATTCTTTCCTGCTTTGTCGAAGATTAGTTGACCATAGAGTTAAGGGTCTATTTCTGGGCTCTCTATTCTGTTCCACTGATCTATGTGTCTGTTTTTGTGCCAGTACCATGCTGTCTTGATGATGACAGCTTTGTAATAGAGCTTGAAGGCAGAGGCTTAACCCACTGAGCCACCCAGGGGTCCCTCTTTTTCTTTTTTAAGATTTCGTTTGTTCCCGGGGGAATTCTACCAAACATTTAAAGAAGAACTAATTCCTATTCTCTTGAAACTGTTCCAAAAAATAGAAATGGAAGGAAAACTTCCAAACTCATTTTATGAGGCCAGCATCACCTTGATCCCAAAACCATACAAGGATCCCATCAAAAAAGAGAGCTATAGACCAATATCCTTGATGAACACAGATGCGAAAATTCTCACCAAAATACTAGCCAATAGGGTTCAACAGTACATTAAAAGGATTATTCACCACGACCAAGTGGGATTTATTCCAGGGCTGCAAGGTTGGTTCAACATCCGCAAATCAATCAATGTGATTCAACACATTAATAAAAGAAAGAACAAGAACCATATGATACTCTCAATAGATGCTGAAAAAGCATTTGACAAAGCACAGCATCCCTTCCTGATCAAAACTCTTCAAAGCGTAGCGATAGAGGGCACATACCTCAATATTATCAAAGCCATTTATGAAAAACCCACCACAAATATCATGATACTATATGTGGAAAACCCAAAAGACTCCACTCCAAAACTGCTAGAACTTGTACAGGAACTCAGTAAAGTGTCAGGATATAAAATCAATGCACAGAAATCAGTTGCATTTCTCTACACCAACAACAAGACAGAAGAAAGAGATATTAAGGAGTCAATCCCATTTATAATTGCACACAAAACCATAAGATACCTAGGAATAAACCTAACCAGAGAGGCACAGAATCTATACTCAGAAAACTATAAAGTACTCATGAAAGAAATTGAGCAAGACACAAAGAAATGGAAAAATGTTCCATGCTCCTGGATTGGAAGAATAAATATTGTGAAAATGTCTATGCTACCTAAAGCAATCTACACATTTAATGCAATTTCTATCAAAGTACCATCCATCTTTTTTAAAGAAATGGAACAAATAATTCTGAAATTTATATGGAACCAGAAAAGACCTCGAATAGCCAAAGGGATACTAAAAAAGAAAGCCAAAGTTGGTGGCATCACAATTCCAGACTTCAAGCTCTATTACAAAGCTGTCATCATCAAGACAGTATGGTACTGGCACAAAAACAGTCACATAGATCAGTGGAACAGAATAGAGAGCCCAGAAATAGACCTTCAACTCTATGGTCAACTAATCTTCGACAAAGCAGGTAAGAATGTCCAATGGAAAAAAAGATAGCCTCTTCAATAAATGGTGCTGGGAAAATTGGACAGCCACATGCAGAAAAATGAAATTGGACCATTTCCTTACACCACACACTAAAATAGACTCAAAATCGATGAAGGACCTAAATGTGAGAAAGGAATCCATCAAAATTCTTGAGGAGAACACAGGCAGCAACCTCTTCGACCTCAGCTGCAGCAATATCTTCCTAGGAACATCGCCAAAGGCAAGGGAAGCAAGGGCAAAAATGAACTATTGGGATTTTATCAAGATCAAAAGCTTTTGCACAGCAAAGGAAACAGTTAACAAAACCAAAAGACAACTGACAGAATGGGAGAAGATATTTGCAAACGACATATCAGATAAAGGGCTAGTGTCCAGAATCTATAAAGAACTTAGCAAACACAACACCCAAAGAACAAATAATCCAATCAAGAAATGGGCAGAGGACATGAACAGACATTTCTGCAAAGAAGATATCCGGATGGCCAACAGACACATGAAAAAGTGCTCCCTATCACTCAGCAGCAGGGAAATACAAATCAAAACCACAATGAGATATCACCTCACACCAGTCAGAATGGCTAAAATCAACAAGTCGGGAAATGACAGATGCTGGAGAGGATGCGGAGAATGGGGAACTCTCCTACCTTGTTGGTGGGAATGCAAGCTGGTGCAACCACTCTGGAAAACAGCATGGAGGTTCCTCAAATGTTGAAATTGCACTACTGGTATTTACCCTAAAGATACAAACGTAGTGATCCAAAGGGGCACATGCACCTGAATGTTTATGGCAGCAATGTCCACAATAGCCAAACTATGAAAGAAGCTAGATGTCCATCAACAGATGAATGGATCAAGAAGATGTGGTATATATACACAATGGAATACCATGCAGCCATCAAAAGAAATGAAATCTTGCCATTTGCGGCAACGTGGATAGAACTAGAGCATATCATGCTTAGCGAAATAAGTCAAGCGGAGAAAGACAACTATCATATGGTCTCCCTGATATTAGGAAGTGGTGATGCAACATGGGGGCTTAAGTGGGTAGGAGAAGAATAAATGAAATAAGATGGGATTGGGAGGGAGACAAACCATAAGTGACTCTTAATCTCACAAAACAAACTGAGAGTTGCTGGGGGCAGGGGGGTTCGGAGAAGGGGGGTGGGGTTATGGTCATTGGGGAGGGTATGTGCTTTGGTGAGTGCTGTGAAGTTGTAAACCTGGCGATTCACAGACCTGTACCCCTGGGGATAAAAATATATGTTTATAAAAAATAAAAAATTATTAAAAAAAAATTATTAAAAAAAAAAAGATTTCATTTGTTTATTTGACAGAGAGAGAGAGACAGCAAGAGAGGGAGTGGTAGAGAGAGACGTCCTTCTGCTGAGCAGGGAGCCTGCCTCAGGCTCTATCCAGGACCTGGGATCATGACTTGAACCAAAGGCAGACATGTAATGACTGAGCCACAGGAATGCCCCTGTCTGTAGGTTTCTATATCTGAGAATACATTCTTGCTCAGCTTTCTTCTATCCTTCCCTGCTTTCTCAATTCTCCTTCTCCTGAAAATCATTCCCCAAATAATATTTGAACTAGAGTCCCCAACTTAAGATCTACTCCTAGAAAATAAGCGACTTAAGTGAGCTTTTCTTCCCCCTACCCCACCTTAAAGTGAGCAGCTTCATTCGATATTATAAAATTTAATTAAAGTCCTTCCAGTCAAACAGGCCAGAGGCTTCTGGGTTAATGCTCTTTGGGTTTTCTCATTCATCCTCTTACAGATGAAATTCTCCAGATGTCTGTCATTTCCTTTAAGGCTGAAGAGACAGTGGTGTACATGCTTCAGAGCTCTGGCAATTGCTGAATATCTCTGAGAGAGAAAATATTTCAGGAAGGTAACAACTATTTGCCAACTCAACTAACCCCAAATTTATATATACAGTCATTCATCTGAAGCTAAGGAAGTCTTTTGGTATAGCTAGTGGTTTGAAGATTGAGTGTTGACCATCACAGTTTTTTGTTGAAAGAAACATCTCTTGAATTAATTTTATGACTGAATAGAATCTATTATGTATTAGAAATCTCAGTGCTAATCAATAGTGTAAAAAAAAAGTATTTGACAAAATCCAACATGTATTCATGACAAAAACTCTCACTAAACTCTCTCCTCAACTTGATAAATAGTATCTGCAAAAAACCTTCTGTTAACATCAAATGTAATGGTAAGAACTTTGAAGCCTTCCCACTAAAAGCAGGAACAAAGCAAGGCATGTCTTCTTTTACCACTGTTTTTCATCATGCCAGAAGTCCAAGCTAATGTATTAAGAAATGAAAAAAAGAATTGGGAAGGAAGAAATACAATGACATTTTTTTCTAGATAGCAGGATACTTTAGGTGGAAAATCCAAAAGGATATATATATTAAAAAAAAATCTCCAGTAACTAATTGATCATAACAAGGTTGCAGGACACAAGGTTAATATAAAAAGTTAACTACTTTCCTACATATCAGCAGTAAACAGGTGGAGTTTGAAATTAAAAACCCAATACTATTTACATTAGCAGTCCAAAAAACCAAAGTACTTAGGTATAAATTTAACAAAATTTGGCCAGAATCAATATAAGTAAAACCATAGAACTTCAATAAAAGAGATCAAAGAACTATATAAATGGAGAGATATTCCACATTCATGTATGGAAGGATTTAATATTGTCAATATGTCAGTCCTTACCAACTTGATCTATAAATTCAATACAATTCCAATCAAAATCTCAGCAAGTGGGGTGCCTGGGTAACTTAGTGGGTTAAAGCCTCTGCCTTTGGCTCAGGTCGTGATCCAAGGGTCCTGGGATCAAGCCCAATGTTGGGCTATCTGCTCAGCAGAGCCTGTTTCCTCTTTTCTCTTTGCCTGCTTCTCTGCCTACTTGTGATCTCCGATTCTCCAGTAAGTAAATAAAATCTTAAAAAACAAAAAACAAAAAACAAAACTCAGCAAGTTATTTTGAGGATATTAAAAAAAAAAAAAGATTATAAAGTTTACATGGAGAGGCAAAAGACCCAGACTATCCAGCACAAGATTGAAGAACAAAGCTGGAGGATTGGGCAATCCCCAACCTCAGGACATACTATAAAGACACAGTGATCAAGACTGTGTGGTACTGGCAAGAAAACAGACAAATAGATCAACAGAAAATAACAGAGAGACCAGAAATAGATCCACATAAATAGGGTCAACTGATCTTTGACAAAAGAACATACAGTGAAGTAAAGATAGCCTTTTCACCAAATGTCACAGAAACAATTAGACATCTATATGAAAGAAAGAAAAACAAAAAGATAGATACTAGACCCACTCTTTACACCCTTCACAAAATTTAACTCGAAATGTGTCACAGACCTAAATGAAAAACATAAAACTATAAAAGTCCTAAAAGATAACAAGGAGAAAACCTAGATGACATTGGGTATACAACATTAAAGACATGATCCACGTCTTTGATAAGACATGATCCATGTCCCTATTAAAATTAAAACCTCTGGTCTGCAAAAAAAAAAAGTCAAGAGAATTAGAAGAAAAACTACAGACAGGGGAAAAATATTTGTAGGAGACAAATATGTTAAAGGACTATTATTCAAAATATACTGTGAACTCATAAAACACAACAAAAAGAAAACAACCTGATTTAAAAAATAAGCCAAAGACCTTAACAGACATTCACCAAAGAAGATATACAGATGACAAATAAATATATGAAAAGATATTCCACATGATATACTGTTAGAAAAATATAAATTAAAATAGCCACGAAATACTACTACATGCCTATTAGAATGGCCGGAATCCAAAACAGTGACATATCATACGCTGGCAAGGATGTAGAGCAACAAGAACTCTTGTTCATTGCTAGCAGGAATACATAATGGTACAGCCACTTTGGAAAACAATTTGGAGGTTTCTTACAAGACTAAAAAGACTCTTACTATAAGATCCATCTATGGATATCTTGATATTTACCCAAAGGAGTTAAAACTTACGCTCACACAAAAACATCAAGATGTCCTTCAGTAGGTGAGCAGATAAACTGTGGTACATCCAGACAACGGAATGTTACCCAGAACTGAAAGGAAATGAGCTATCAAGCCATGAAATGATATGGAGAAAACGTAAATGCACATCACTAAGTGAGAGAAGCCAATGTGAAAAGGCTATATATTGTATGATTCCAACTATGTGACATTATAGAGACAATAACAAGATCAGTGATTGCCGGGGATTGGGTGGGGATAAGAGGTGAATTGCTAGGGTGCAGAAAAATTTTATGGCAATGAAATACTCTGCATGATCTTTAATGAAGAATGCATGAAAAAAAATCTCCATCTCCATATCCATAGCCTGTATAAAATTAAGAGTTGATTTGAAGTGATTAAGATGTGTTAACATAGACTTGTCAGTTATAACAAACTTAGCACTCTGGTAGGGAATGTTGATAACAAAGAATACTATGCATGTGAGGGCAGGGGATATATAGGAAATCTATATAACTTCCTCTTAATTTTGCTATGAACCTAAAACTACTCTAAAAAATAAATTCTATTAAAACAATTAGGAAGAGAAAATATACAAAGAATATGCTAAATCATCTTGGATTATCATAGAATTCAGATTTTGGGGGAGACAAAAGAATACATATAAATATTTATAATGATCACTGTAGTAACATGACATCAAAAAGAAAGTGGTATCACAGAAAACAAAACTATATCAAATGCAGCTAATATAATGAATGAGCTGTAGAGTGAAAATGGTCATTAGACTGGCATAGTGGAGATGACTGGACTTCTTTCTACTATTTGGTAGGGTCAAGAATCTGACTGGCCCGGACTTAAGAGATTTCAATAGGAGAAAAAGGAAGAAAATTTGAGTAGAATACTCTTTTTTGATGATTTACTACAACACGAAAGCACAGAAAAGTGTATAGTGGCAACTGGAGGGAGACGTTGGGTTGAGAGTGTTGTTTGTTCATTAGCTTTGTGTGAAATATTACGGTGTTTCCTAATGTTGATGTGAATTGCTATTCAGGAAAAAAGAGAAACTTGCAAATAGTAATTTCTTATATAGGTGCACAAGTAGGATTAAAATGCACACATGAAGACTCTGGCCTTGGATGGAAACATTTATAAGTCATCCAGTATAACAGAGGAAAAGATAGAATAAGGAAGTATGACAAATTTGGTAGGGGTAGATGTGGGAAATTTCTTGATTGCCTGAATTAGCTCACTTGTGTAAGAAACAGAATTGTCAATGGATTCAGGACTGAGAAGACTTAAGGAATTAGTTTCACAGAAAAGGAGGAAAAAGCAATTGATAGATTAAGTATAGGAGCTCCCACTTGAGAGTTAGGTTGATTAATGAAAGGTGTGTGTATGCACAGCGTGTGTGTGTGTGTGTGTGTGTGTGTGTGTGTGTGCACGTGCACGTGTATCCCCAGCTATATTTACATGCTGCATTGCAAGACAGGATGTTTAATTCAAGTGTGGCTATAGTCCACAACCCCGGTTTCAAGAGTTTAATTGAGGGAGGGAGAGCAAACTTGTATGTGCAAGGGGATAATTACAGATGTTGGCAATTTGTTCTAAGACCTACAAGCAGAGAGGTTGATGAAAAATGAAAAGGTCAGTAGATTGTAGGTTATGGAAGAGTCTAATAAAATTTTAGAATCAAGATATTTGAATGATTAAACTATAAAGATAAAAGGTGCTAGTTAGGGGGATAACAAATTGAGATTCAGGAGGTGGCTCTATTATTGCTATTTAAAAATTCAGTTGTTATAAACATTGGGGTACAGATGGCCCTTCTTTTCACTACATCTGTATCTTTGGGGTAAATACCCAGGAGTGCAATGGCAGGGTCGTAGGGAAGTTCTATTTTTAATTTCTAGAGGAATCTCCACACTGTTCTCCAAAGAGGCTGCACCAACTTGCATTCCCACCAACAGTGGAAGAGGGTTCCTCTTTCTCCACATCCTCTCCAACACATGTTGTTTCCTGTCTTGCTGATTTTGGCCATTCTAACTGGTGTAAGGTGATATCTCAATGTAGTTTTAATTTGAATCTCCCTGATGGCTAGTCGCCAAACTGTGGAAAGAACCAAGATGCCCTTCAACGGATGAATGGATAAGGAAGATGTGGTCCATATACACTTTGGAGTATTATGCCTCCATCAGAAAGGACGAATACCCAACTTTTGTAGCAACATGGATGGGACTGGAAGAGATTATGCTGAGTGAAATAAGTCAAGCAGAGAGGGTCAATTATCAGTTTCACTTATTTGTGGAGCATAACAAAAAGCATGGAGGACATGGAGAGTTAGAGAGAAGGGAGTTGGGGTAAATTGGAAGGGGAGGTGAATCATGAGAGACTATGGACTCTGAAAAACAATCTGAGGGGTTTGAAGTGGCGGGGGGGAGGGAGGTTGGGGTACCAGGTGGTGAGTATTATAGAGGGCACGGATTGCATGGAGCACTGGGTGTGGTGAAAAAATAATGATACTGTTATGCTGAAAATAAATAAATTAAAAAAAAATTCAGTTGTAGCAATTAGAATGCCTGAGGTAAGGTGGAAGAAAAGTTCGTTAGAAGGACGAAGGTCAAGAAAGTATGGAGAATAGATTATATATTTATATTGAATGATCATAAATGATGAAATATACAATTGGTGAAATACAATAAATTGGGGCACCTGGGTGGCTCAGTGGGTTAAGTCTCTGCCTTCGGCTCAGGTCATGATCTCCGGGTCCTAGGATCAAGCCCCACAACGGGCTCTCTGCTCAGTGGGAAGCCTGCTTTCCCCTCTCTTTCTGCCTGCCTGCCTACTTGTGCTCTCTGTCAAATAGATAAATAAAATCTTAAAAAAAATACAACTAAACGTACTTAATCTTCACTGAATGAAGAGAAATACAGAAGGGAGTAGATGGCTGCAAACAGACAGCAACCAAGTTATATTATGAGAAGGCATAGAGACCAAAGTGCTGGTCACCGTGTCTAGATGTTAAGGAATTTGGGAAGGTTGAGTTGTTTGTGGAAGCTTAGATAACCTAGAATGTAGGACATGATGAGTCCAACTCTCTTGTTAAATTGGAGTTAGTCATGGTGGTCATGTTCTTGTGGGTAATATTCTTTTTTATAGTCTCCTGTATGGGAATGACTCTTAAGAAGAACATTTAAGTGGAAGTAATGCATGTTAAAAGTCTCTGCAGGAACATTAGGAGCTCTGTGCTATCTTACTATGTGAAGGAAGGCAAAAAATAAAGAGCCTTATAGTTAATGCTAGAACCTAAATGAAAGCAGGGACAACTCCTGCTACCCCACCAATTATTTAACAGAGCAAAGCTTAATGACAAATCTTTCTTATGCTAATATTATATATGACATGATGTTGACCAGCATGTTATGTTTATTAATATTTTTAAATATTATAATAACCTTGAATACTCACTGATATATTATTTCAGGGATATCCTGATGTTATGGATGTGTCCTCATTCAGGGGAATGAAATAACTAAAAATCCAAAATAAAAATTTCATAATTACTGAACATTCATAAGCGAAGAGTTGAGCTTATCAAATATCTTTCTTGTCTAGTATTTTTTTGGCACTAAGTTTTACTTTTTACTTTCATCAATCACCTGGACAATTTTTAAAGCAAGAATATGTTCATTTTATTTCTTTGCAGAGATCTAAAATTATTATGATTATTATTACTTTAGTGTAAATAAATCGAAGAAGTATTTTGTTTATCAAGTAAAAATTCAGACCTTTTAAAAAGGTGGTTGAAAAGTTTCAATATTTAGTAAAAGAAATATATGTAGAAGGATAGGAAATGGAAAAGCAGTAGAAGTTTGACCAAATTTACATTTTATCTGAAAGTCCTCAAATGCCTTGTTGTAAAAATAATTGAGTTGGAAATACTACAACAAACTGTTCTTAGTAGAATAAAAACAGTTACTACTTTGGCTATGCTAGGGATGTGACAGTTTCATTTATTTTCAAATACTATAGCTTTTCCATTCCCAGTTCCTTTTGGATATAAGAGTAGGGAACCGTGAAAATTTTGTAGAATATGAAATATAATACAAAATAGAACTTTGAGGATGTAATTCTAAATGAAGTTCCAATATAAATGAAATAGCCTTAAAAACATCCTTTATTACATTAGCATCAAAGCATTTGCTAGTTTTGTAAATAACTTACTATAAAACAGGAGGATTTTGACATGGCCGGCAAAAGACAGTGCAACAAGGGTCAAGTGAGTGTAAAATAATATATTGTCAGAATAATGACTAGAACCATGTTTTCCTCACTCAAATTATTTTTGATTATATATCTTTTCATAAGCATTGCAATATTGGGCTACAAGAACCAAAGCATACTCATTTTTTCTTAATCTAACTTAGAAGTTTCACTTCAGCTATTTTGAATATAGGAAATTTACTGGTCAAGAAGATAAGTTTATTTCCAAACAGCAACTTTTTAACTTTTTAAAATACTGCTTTATAAGAATTATGCATGATGATATTGCTTTATTAGAATAAAAAATCATTCCAGAAACTGAAAAATAAAATGTTTGGTTACTGTGTGGATTAGTGTGGTAAAACATAGGAGTAATCTAGTTGTTTTAAAAACTCATTTGAGGGCACCTGGGTGGCTCAGTGGGTTAAGCCGCTGCCTTCAGCTCAGGTCATGATCTCGGGGTCCTGGGATCGAGTCCCGCATCGGGCTCTCTGCTCAGCAGGGAGTCTGCTTCCTCCTCTCTCTCTCTGCCTGCCTCTCTGCCTACTTGTGATCTCTCTCTGTCAAATAAATAAATAAAATCTTTAAAAAAAATAAAAAATAAAAAAATAAAAACTCATTTGAACAACAACAACAAAAAATCATTTGAATGGCTGGCCTCATAGTTTTAAAAATCCATGTCCTGAGGAGTTCCAGGAACTCAAGAAACCATTAACAAACACATATGCGCACACACACACATACTTCTTGGGTAGGTTTTTATATTGCGGAGCACATATTACTATTGTATTGTATTTATTTATTATTAGGTAGGTTTTATTAGTACAAAACATACCAAATTATAACTTGGGAGACTTGGGTCCTGTTTCTTGCTCTTGCAAGTTTAATTCTATTACCTTCAGCGGATCATTACCCTCTGAATAACCTTTTCTATAGCACAGATAATAACAATGTCCTCATCACATGCATACTGTGATGACGTAAAGAGTTTGGGAATCACCTACAGTATAAAAATAAAAGTGAAGGGGTGCCTTGGTGGCTCAGTGGGTTGAAGACTCTGCCTTCGGCTCAGGTCATGATCCCAGAATCCTGGGATCGATCCCTGCATCAGGCTCTCTGCTCAGTGGGGGGCCTGCTTCCTCCTCTCTCTGTCTCTGCCTGCCTCTTTGCCTACTTGTCTGTCAAATAAATAAATAAAATCTTTAAAAAAAATAGAAGAGAATATTTTAATAATTATGAAAGGCAATAGAAGTTCCAAAAATAGGGTTTTACCGCCTCCTGAATTGCCAGAATTCCTCTAAAAGGCTTTATGAAATGCCAGGACTTTAAGCTTTTAAGGTGTATGTAAGCCTCGTGGTAAGCATAAAGCAAAAACCTGTAACAGATACGCACAGGGTCTCTATGGAGTTGTCCCAGCTTCCCACCCTAACCTAAACAGAAGCTTTCACAATGTCGGGAATCCTTCATATCCTGCAAATGGAGGAGGATGTCCTCAAATTCCATGCAGCGGACACCCACTTCAGCAGCACCAACCTTGACTTCCAAACAGAACAATAATCTACAAAAGTAAAAGTAACGGCATCCATACCATAAAATCTGAAGAGACCCTGAGAGAAGCTCCCGCTGGTAACTCCTGCCGTCGATGGCGTCGGAAACCCTGCTGAGGTCAGCGTTGTATGCCCCAGGGCTACGTGGCAGCGAGGTGAGCTGGCCTTTGTTGCTACCACTGGAGCTACTACTGCCACTGGCTGCTTCACTTGTGGAAATTTCACTAACTGGATCCAGACTGCGACTTCTGGTGGTTACTTAAGGGCTAACCACTGTCTCCGCAAAGAGCACTTGATATTAACCTGCGTATCACAGCTCTGTATAACCTTGACACTCCTCTGCACTATTTGAAGGGACGCCCCCAGAGCTACAAGGGAGCTCCCTCAGCGGGTCCTTTACGTGGATGCCGCGTGGAAAGTTGTGCACATGCGCATCACTGTCTCCCATGAGCACCCAGGGGAGGTCACGCCTCATATTTCTTTCCACAGAAATCCTGAGGAGATTGAAAGGGAAAAGCTGCGCCTCTTCTAAAATGGCTGGGTCGAAGGAGGAGTTTCAGGATCAATGGAATTTCCCAATGCCTGACTTTACTGCGACTGAAACCGAAGTCACAGACGGCTCTGAAGGTGCACAGGTACCCTCTGTGCCTCTTCATGGTTCCCTGCGGGGACTGGAGCAAGCCTCCCACTGCGGAAAGACCGATCTGCAGCTCCGCTGCTCTGGCCAGGGAATGGGTAAGAACCACCACTGAGTGTGGTTAAGCTATTTCTTCCACAGATTTTATTTATTTATTTATTTTTTATTTATATATATTTTTTAATTTTTTAAATTTTTTATAAACATATATTTTTATCCCCAGGGGTACAGGTCCCACAGATTTTCTTTTAATGATAGAATTGATTGATTTAGAGACTGCGCATGTGTGAATGGGGGAAGGGCAGAGCGAGAGCGAGGATCTCCAGCAGATTCCCTCACTCAGTGGGTGCAGGGCCGGGGTGCTCAATCCTCGGACCCTGAGATGAGGACCTGAGCCAGAATCGAGAGTCGAACTCTTCACCAACTGAGTACCCCCTGGCACCCTCATCCACATATTTTTAAACAGAAGATCGAAATAAGATTGATAGAAAATAAGTAGGTTCTAAAAAACCAGGACTGTTTCTTTGCTCTGTCCAGCGGGTGCTATGAGGAAATGCCAGCTGTACTGGCTTTCAAAGTGTGGTGTTTTGGGGGGTCCATCCTTCACATGAGAGTCCTGAGAGCTGGGGCACTAGATGTGCAGTTCAAACCCTTGTTCCCCAGGTGGCAGCTGGGAATTGGGACTTCCCTACCCATTTTATGACACAGTGTCTTGGTGGGATTTATGGTAAGGAGTCATTGATCTATTTCCTGGATTTCTCTGAGGAAATTGCTCCCTATGGAGCTATGTATTCAGTTTGTTCTTGGGAGAAATAGTGAGGGCTACGGTTGTGTACTGGAAATCAAAACAAAATATACGCATATGGATTAAGAAAACCTGAATATCTACTTCAGTATTAAGTAACTATATACTCCTCTTCATTTTTTTGAAACTTTATTTTTTAGTAGTGAATTGAGTAAAGTAGTGAATTGAGTAAAGTGAATTGAGTACTCAATTCAAAGTAGTGAATTGAGTAAAACAAATTATCGTTTTAGTTCATATTAAATTTTGTTGTTCTTTTACATTTCAATATTGAAGCAATCTTCATCCTTTAGGATAATTCTTTTGTAAAACTCTGCTGTTGAAGAAATCTTTACTGAGATAAATAATGCTTTGACCAATCCTATTAATTTTTAAAGCCTACTAAAGAAAAGCATATGTTAAGAATTTGGTTGTGTGTATGAAGTTGTTCACTAGTATTTCATTTAACTGCAAGTTTTGGAACTTAACATCATCCATTTAGTATGTAAATGGGTTGGATTATAACATGTATCATTCATGTTCAAAACAATTACCTGTGTATCGATACCTGGCTAAGTATCATGTTCATTTTGCAGAGGAGAACACTATGACTCTGAGAGTTCAAGCTTAATATCTTGCTTTTTATAAACTCAAAATATCACCAAAACAGAACTCAAGGAACATTGGACTGAACTCTAAAAGAGAACATAAGCTCTTCACAGACCATCACCTATTCACACAGGAGACCTGATAAGAAAAAAAAAAAAAATGACATGCTGTCAAATCAACTTCACTTAAGTATGACATAAGTATGTGACTTAACTACTTCAGATGTAAAGAAATTTGAGTAAGAATGTAGTTCTTTTTTCTTATAAAGCATTTCAAAAATCTGTATTGTTCTCAATGCTTGAGTTTAAATTTGATGTGGACTCTTGACTTTTGTTCACTGAAGCATTTCCTATTAGCATTCTAATTACATCAAACATGCATACTGGATTTGTTATTTTGTACTTACTGTTTCCATATAGACTTTATTGAAAGTTAGGCTCTAACTTACAGTATCTCAAAGGAGTTACAGAACATGACATTTAGTACTTTAGAAATCAAAGTTGCATTATTTTTTTAGGTTGTAACCTTAGTGGATATATGTGTGCCTCTTGTCTTTCAAGCCTGAAATTAATTTTCTGAAATGTGCGTTTTAACTATATGATAAGCATTGAGTCTCAAAAAAGAGTGTGTTTCAGCAAAGAATAACTAAGCCATGAACATTGCTTTCAGCCTTTAATAGAATGCAGATTACCCATTAAAAAGCAAAGCCTTTATTTCATAAATTGAGTAGAAAGATGATTGAAATAATTATAACTAGTTATAAGTAGATCACTTTGAAAAATCAAATCTAAGTGTCTCTCCAGAGGGCTTGTAATGTTTTTATTTAATTTTGAATAGAAAATATTTTCATTTATTTTAAACATCGAATGTTTTGTTCTCTTCCCTAAAACTGCTGTTGTTTAGCATGAATTATTCAACATTAAGTTTTTATTTAAAAAATGAATTCCAAATTTCTGATTAATTTTAGATAAGCACATCTTCAGTAATTTTTGAGATTAAAACCCCTACAGAAAATATTTATTGTTCTACTTTGCTAGCAACTCAACCTTATAATAAGTAACAGGGTTTAATAATCACTCACTCTTGAAAGATGATAAAAGTATAATGAAATATTTTAGTTGTTAAAAGAAAAAAAAAAGGCTAACCTAAAATTCTGTGTCTAGTGAAATTGTCCTTAAAAAAAAAAAACTAAATATTAAGAGACATAAAAATTGAGGAAATTTTTTGCCAGTAGACCTGTCTTGTAGGAAATGTTAAACAAAGTTCTTCATAGAAAAGGAAAATGATATATAGTTCCATAATATGGGTAAATGTAAAGAAAACAGAGGAGTACTATAAAGGGAATAATTACAAGTAAAATAAAATATCTTATTTTTCCCTTTGTAATTCATCTAACAGCTAAGACTTTGTTCAGAATAATAGTCACAATACATTAGGTGATTATAGCATGTAGATAAATAAAGTAAATGACAGTAAAGTTTTAAGAGACAGGTGGAAGAATTTGGGAATCTTCTAAGATACCGTGCATTACACATGAAGTGATACAGTGTTATTTGAAGGTAGATTTGCATTAGTTGTAAATTATAATGCCAACTCTCAGGCAACCACTAACAAAAAAAAAAAAAAAAAAAAAAGAAGAAGTATGATTGATTTGCTGAGAGAATAGAAAATGGAATCATGAAAAACTATACTTTCAGCTGCTCAGAATTTGTTATTATCTATTATTTGTTTTGTTTTATATTGCTAGATCTCTTTGGTTTTTTTGTTTGTTTGTTTTTACAAGTGAGGACAGTTTTATTCATTCTTTTCTATCTTTATGCATTTTTTTTTCTTATTTTATTTGACTGGCTAGACCCCTCCACCGATACATTGAATAGAAATTTTAAGAGGAGTCATCGTTGTCTTATTCCCAACGTGGAATGGGGAAACACTCACTTGTCATTAACTATGATGTTAGCTGTAGGTGTTTTGTAACTGTCTATTACAATTGCGAGGAAATTCTTTTGTATTGGAATTTTCTGAAAGCTTTTAACAGGAACAGATGATACATTTTGATGCATGCTTTCCCTCCATTTATTGAGATAACCATGTGTAAGTTTTTTGTTTTTTTCACTTGTTTTGTCTTTCCTATGCTATTATATGTAGTAGTAGGTAATATTATTTATGTTCACTGAGTTCTGGATTTTAACTACTAAACTGTCCTTGCATAAGCCCTACTTGGTCATGGTGTATAAAGATTTATTTCTATATGTTGCCAGATTCAGTTTGTTAATATTTTAATTAATTTTTGTGTATATGTTCATAATGGATATTATTCTGTGGTTTTGACTTTTTTTAATATTTTTGTCTTACAGCCATATTAAGATAATAAAAAATAGTTGGAAAGTTAGCATAGGATTAGGATTTCTTTTCTAGCTTAAGCGTGTGATAGGATTACCCCAGTTTCTTTTGTGGGAAGATTTTTCATTAATTCAATTTTATTACATGATCTATTTACAAAGTTGACCAATTCTTAATTCAATTTTGCTAATTTCTCTCTTTCTAGGATTGATTTTATTTGACTGGCTAGACCCCTCCACCGATACATTGAATAGAAATTTAAGAGGAGTCATCGTTGTCTTATTCCCAATGTGGAATGGGGAAACACTCATTTGTCATTAACTATGATGTTAGCTGTAGGTGTTTTGTAACTGTAATTTGTAAGCATGTGATAGGATTACCCCAGTTTCTTTTGTGGGAAGATTTTTCATTAATTCAATTTTATTACATGATCTATTTACAATAGAATCTATTTGATCTCATCAAATCTATTTGATTTCATCAAATTTGTCTTATTTATTAATATAAAGCTGTTTATAGTATTTCTTTATAATTATTTTAACATCTTAGGGTCTATAGGGGTTCTCTTTAATTTCTATGAACTGAATTGTAATGTCATTGAATATGTTTCTGTTACTCTGCTATTAGAAAAATCCATAACCAGTGCATTATGTGAAAATAAGCTACTTTTAATATGATGCACAGGAGTTATTTATCTTCAGATAATTCAAGGAAGATTTCTATTTTTTAAAATTTTATCTTATTTTCTATATTTCTAAAGGTATATTAATGATCTGTTTACTCATTCAGTAATGCTGAACATTTCATTCTATGATGTAAAGAAAGTTAGGTAAATGATAAAGAAAAAATTAGAAAAAACAACTCTGATTTCTAAGAGTTTTCCACCGCAGAAAGTATTCTCCCAAGTTTTAGCAACCATCTTGATTTTAATGACAACTCACACTTCATCCCTAACATTCTCCTACTATCCTATGTGTTATATGTGATGTTTAGCATATGACATATTTGGATGTGACATAAGATAACGTTTCTCAAACTGCAGATTTTTAAGAACTTTGTGGTCTGCATAGATTCTGACTCAGCTCCTACTCAGTAATTTCAGGTGATTCTGCTATAGTGATTTTGAATACACTTAGTGAACACTGTGATAAAGGGCCATGTAACACTAGTGTTTATGTAGATCTATACATACTTTCTTTTTATTACTGTCCCAAGTAAAAGCTGTCTCTTAATCTATACTTTACATCGTCAAACAAATGTTTGATATATGCTATGTGGCATAACATCAAACTCCAGTTGAATTTAATTTTTGTCTTCATATTTGTCATGAAGTTTACTGTTTTATAGTTCTTGAAAATAACATTAAATTTTATAGAAGAATAGAGAAGTTTCCAATGTAATCTGATCTTTGAGAGGCTATGGTATTCCATGATTCATTGTTTGCATATAGCACCCAATGCTCCATTCAATATGTGCCTTCCTTAATACATCAAAAGCTAATAATGTACTGTATGGTGACTAACATAGCATGATAAAATAAAATAAAAGGCTATAGTAGTACAGTATAATTTTCAAGATAAAAGGCATACCTGGTTTGACGTATGTATTTTTCTTCATATGTAAACTTTATTGACTGACATACCCTCCTCACAGACCACAGATTTTGTTTCATTCCATCTTTGATATTACACACATATGTTTCATTCTTAAATAGTAATTCGTATAAGTTGTCATTCAAAATGGTGCTTTTGTTTGGTGTATTTGCAGCTTGATCTTGGATCAAGAAATATAAATAAATTTGTATTCATATTTTTCACTAAAAATTAATTTTGGAAGTGATAATTGAGAGACTATGTGATTTCTATAAAAATAATGACTCAACATTGCAAATTTGTGAAATATGTCAAAACAAAACATTGTTTAAAAAACAAAACTGCCAAACCACTTAACACTATTAACAGATATGATAGAGTAATATCCCCAAATAAGTCCATGTCCTAATCCCCAAAACTTGCCTTACATGGTATAAGAGACTTTGCAGATGTGATTAACTTAAGGATATTACGTGGATGTGCCTTATGAAATCACTAGGGTTCATAAAAGTGGAAGAGGCAAGAAGATGAGAGAGACAGGGAAATGTGACTACAAAAGAATGATCAGAGAGATACAATGTTATTGAGTTTGAAAATAGAAAGGCTATGAGTGAGGAATCAAGGAGCCCACGGAAGCTGGAAATGGCAAAAAAAAAAAAAAAAAAAAAAGAAACAAAGAAAAAGAAAAGGGTTTTATTCTAAAGCCTTCTGGTATAAAAGTAGTCTTATAAACAGCTTGATTTTAACTGAGGGAGACTTGCTTCAGACTTCTGGCCTACAGAGCTACAAGATAATAAATGTGTGTTGTATTCAGCAACAAAGTTTGTGGTGATTTTTTTACACTAGCAATAGAGAACTAATATAATAGGAGTAAATAGTATAAACATGAACCACCAGTACCTATAGACCAAACTTTGTGAAACACTGAGGAAGGTTGTAAATTTTAACAGTAATCACAAGCATTAGAAATGGTCATTTTAGAATGGTCTAATGAAATAGATGTTGGACAGTTATTAAAATTAAAAAAAAAAACAACTCTTGAGTTCATCCGCTAAGGGTGATAAAAACAGCATACTTATATTTACCATCATTATCACTGCAGTATAAGCAAAATTAAGCCTTACTTACAGCTAGGGTTTTTTTTTTTTTTTTTTTTTTTTTAAATAAACATATAATGTGTTTTTATCCCCAGGGTTACAGGTCTGTGAATCGCCAGGTTTACACATTTCACAGCACTCATCATAGCACATACCCTCCCCAATGTCCATAATCCCCACCACCCTCTCCTGTTCCCCCTCCCCCCAGCAACCCTCAGTCTGTTTTTTGAGATTGAGTCTTTTATGGTTTGTCTCCCTCCCAATCCCATCTTCTCTCATTTTTTCTTTTCCTACCCCCTAATCCCCCCACATTGCATCTCCACTTCCTCATATAAGGGAGATCATATGATAGTTGTCTTTCTCTTATTGGCTAATTTTCCTAATTACAGCTAGGTTTTAATGTGTCTCTTAAACTTCATTTTAAGTGATTTTCTTAGTGATGTATTCTAATCAGGATATTAAAAGCTTATTTGACTTCAAATATAAATATGTATCAACCAAGGAAACCTTCATTTGATTGTGGTGTTTATATTACGAAAGCATTATAAAACTTAAAAGAATGTTTTTATAATTCAATATCTTATGCTAGATAATATTTTTGATGCTTTCTGTGATAATGTATGCAAGTACTTTTTAGATATTAGCTAATTTAATCTTTGAAAAAACCTGTGGCATAAAATTATTCCCATTTTAAATACAGAGAATCTGAGATAAAGTGCTGAACTGACATTTCAAAATTCACCTTAGCTAAGCCTCAGAATTGTAATCAAATCTAAATCCTATACCAGTATCCTGAATAAATATATTAGATGTAAACTCCAACCTCATTTTCCCTGTTCAATCACTTTATTTTTTTACTTCCTCCTGCACACTCACTCCTTTTTGCCTCTACTTATATCCCTGGGTGTGGTTAAAGATTGTTTTTTGTTTTACTCAATGTAAATATTTATTAACTTTATGTGTTGATTTTTAGCTAACATCAGATTTTAATTTCCTGATTGTATATGCTTCTGTAAAATACAACTACAGGTGGACCATGGGGAGAATAAGAAAACATAAAACAATTTTAATTACAACAAAAGAAAATTTTAACATATATTGACACATACCTTTGTACATTGTTGATACTTTTTGAATAGAAAAATATAAAGATTGTCACATGAGTGATTCTCATCTGATGTGGTATACATCACTGTCATACCATTATTTAAAACCGATAATTTCAGGGGTTTCTAGTTAGCTCAGTAAGATAAGTGTCCAAATCTTTGTTTCAGCACAGGTCATGATCTCATGGGTCCTAAAATTGAGCCCCAAATATGACTCCATTCTCAGCGGGGAGCCTGCTTGAAAAATCTCTGCCTCTGCCCCTCCTCCCAACCAGTGCAGGGTCTCTCCCTCAAATCAATTTATCTTTAAAATACATAAATACATACAAAGATAATTTTGCACATCCTCCACTAGGTGGCAGCATAGTGTCACTATTTGAATCTCCGTTTACACTTAACTGGGCAAAACTGAAGGGTAAAACCACAAGAACAGAGAATATTGCAGAAACTTTTTTGGGGAGGGTGTGCAAAACATTTTTCTTCATAAAGAATATTAAAACAAGACATCATATTTATTACTGACTATAAATTATATTTAAGTATAGGAAAGGTAAAATTCGAAATTGTGGTTAGTTACTCTCCAAATTATAACTTTTCCTAGAATTGTTTTCAATAGATAGTAGTTTTCTTTGAGAGAATATTATCACTGCCTAAAAACTTAAAAGTTAAGTAAAATATGTTCTATGTTTGCCTTAATTAATGAGAAATATTTATTGAATATAATTTTAACAAGTAGACATTTGAGGAATTTTTTTTAAACTTTATTTAATTTTTCAGTGTTCCAAGATTCATTGTTTATAAAGCAGACCCAGTACTCCATGCAATACGTACTCTCCTTAATACCCACCACCATCTCCCTCCCCTCCATGCCCTCCCCCCATCCCCCTCTCCTCCAAAACCCTCAGTTTGTTTCTCAGAGTCCACAGTCTCTCATGGTTTGTCTCCCCCTCTGATTTCCCCCAACTCACTTCTGTCCATCTCCCAGTGTCCTCTGTGTTATTCCTTATGCTCCACAAGTAAGTGAAACCATATGATAATTGACTCTCTCTGCTTGACTTATTTCACTCAGCATAATCTCTTATTCCGTCCATGTTGATAAAAAAGTTGGGTATTCGTCCTTTCTGATGGAGGCATAATACTCCATTGTATATATGGACCGTATCTTCTTTACCCATTTGTCTGTCAAAGGGCATCTTGGCTTTTTCCACAGTTTGGTGACTGTGGCCATTGCTGCTACGAATATTGGGGAATGGATGGCACTTCTTTTCACTCCATCTGTCATCTGTATCTTTGGGCTAAATACCCAGTAGCAATTGCAGGGTCATAAGGTAGCTCTAAAGAATTTAAAGAATAAAGCATTGTATTAAACCACTTTCCAAAATGCCCAATTCTGTGTAGCATAGGCCAAAGAAAAAGAAAATTCCCCATTATCCAAATGGGCTCTTCTCTGTTTACTAACTTAATATTATCATTGTCCAACTGATTTTATCAATTCAATAATGTCAATTTTTTTCAAACTGGCCATCTCCTTTTACCTTATTCTATGTATCAACTTTTGATCTGTCTTACCATTTTACCACTTAAATATTTATGGGGTCTGTCTGGTCCTCTCAATTCCCCTGTTACTTCTCTGGTCTGAGCCACCATATCACCTAGATAACCTAACCAGCCTCATAAAATACCTACCAGGCTCAAGATTTGACTGTTATGTAACAGTGTGAGAGAAATCTCTAAGACACAAATTGCAATATACCATTTCTCTTTAATATCCATTTAAATATTTCTCCTTGTTCTGGGGGTATATTTAACAAAACAAATGAAGAGAAACCTGTTGGTGCTTGAGATTAAGTATTGGGTAAAAGAGAAATTATCCCCAAATGTGGAGTTTAAATGTTTCAGGGAAAGTAAGTAAAAAATAAATATAACATTAAAATTATGGTTTGATAGTGTTGGAAAAATTCAGGATATTATAGGAATATAAAATAAGAGATGGCCACAGAAATTTTCCCCCAGAAATGACATTTATTTTGAGGTATTTTGATAAGATCAAGGAAGAAAAAAAGAAAGAACAAGAAAGTAGACTGTTTGGAGACTGTGGTACTGCCTAGGGGCTCTCTGTTCTCCCACGCAGCATTAATGGCATACTGAGGAGATTCTGGGCTGTATTTGAATTTTATAGTCACGGAATCCCTGATGCATGAGGAAATCTTTGGTCACATTTGTACTTTAGAATCTCCAATTTTGTGAGAAGAATGATTTGTGGCTGAGAGAAAGGAGAATACAAGAGAAACAGGGAGGTGAGTGAATAGTGGTTCTTAAGGCCCGATTTAATCTATTTATTCATTATTGGTCTGAACAGGTTTTCTGTTTCTTCATGATTCAGTCCTAATAGGTTGTATATTTCTAGGAATTTGTCCATTGTTTCTGGGTTACTAATTTGTTTGCATATATTTTTCCATAGTAGTCTCCTATGAGCCCTTGTATTTCTGTGGTATCAGTTGTAATGTCTTTTCTTGTATTTACACCTCTTATTTGATTTTCTCTATCATATAGAAAATGTGAAAACTCCTGATATTTGCTATTTTAGCCTCCTTTCAATACGTAGTGAGGTATGTAATTTAGGTTTCACTGGTTAAGCATACCCACCACAGACTGAAATTATTATCTAATGGTGTGATAAATCAAAGATTATAGTGGTGCCACAACAGCTGTATTCAGTTCCTGTAACTGCAGGTACAGCTGTTTGAATGACAGCATCAGTGTCCTGTGTTTATGGATTCAGTGATCCAACCTATATTGTCTATTTCAGTAGAAAAGAAAAAGAAAATAATTTAAACCCAAGAGAACACCTGAGTGTAGCATACAGTGGCAACACATAACCCACTCTCCTTCAACCTTTTATGTGCTCCAGGTGGTTTCCAAGAGGTAGTGTCCACATCCCTGATGTTGAAGGTCCTGTTATCTTAGATTTTAGGTAGGCTAACTTCCTACACAATGTTGGCAGCAGTCTGGACATGCCAAGGGAGAAGCACTCAACAAGTGATTCTTACCCCAAGAGGAGAGTACATAAAATGGGAATGTGCATTTGTTCTCTTTCCAAGAGTTTTCCCAAAAGATTAAGGCTGAAAGCATTTTATTATAGCTGGACTAATATCACATTCATTACTGATAGTTATTCTTTCACTTATCAATATCCTTTACCTCTTTAATAAGTTCATTTTACAACTAAAGAATTTCACTTGAATTCTGGACTGAGTCTGTTACTTGGTTAATGCAAATTGTGAGGCCAAATCAAATGTAATAATGTATCCTGATTTCTTTTTTTTTAAATATTTTATTTATTTATTTGACAGAGAGAGATTACAAGTAGACAGAGAGGCAGGCAGAGAGAGAGAGAGGGAAGCAGGCACCCTGCTGAGCAGAGAGCCCGATGTGGGACTCGATCCCAGGACCCTGAGATCATGACCTGAA
This sequence comes from Mustela lutreola, assembly GCF_030435805.1. Taxonomy (NCBI): domain Eukaryota; kingdom Metazoa; phylum Chordata; class Mammalia; order Carnivora; family Mustelidae; genus Mustela; species Mustela lutreola. The sequence goes on along the minus strand of NC_081302.1, from coordinate 23,977,933 downwards.
CCAAAGGCAGTGGCTTAAACCACTGTGCCACCCAGGCGCCCTATATCCTGATTTCTAATGAGAATCTAACATTTGCTTATGTAATAGAATTTGGAAATATTTTCACCCAAAAATCTTAGAGAGAGTTTCCACTACTTTATCAGATTTGCAAGTATGTGAAAATGGGCTCAGGATAACATGAGAATAAGTATTTTTACACAATTCAGATATCCTGGACCACTTTAGACTCAAGCAGTTTTTATCTAAAGGCATTTTTATATCTTTCTGTATTTATCTCCTTTATAATGGGAAGAATAAAGAGGTTTCTATTATCACTTTTGTAAAGCCACTGTTCCATAGATCTAACACATTTACTGATATTGCATATTATATAAAGATTATTTTGGCTATGACCGGAGTATTTATTTTTCCTCAGCAGAGAAGGATCTCTGTATTATCATTTATATTTATATTTTGCTGTGTTTGATATCAGTTTTCAGAAAGAATTAGAGTTTATGAGAAATGTATCTTTAAAAATCATATCCACATCTTAAAAATGTATCATGTGAAATTTACTTTCAAGCTATTTAACATGAAAGGATTCAATATTATCAAGTATACTAATTGATGATGTGTCCAGAGAGTTGTTTTTAAAAAGCATAAATATAACATAAACAAATATAAGCATATGCTAGAAATGATGCTTATTTTCAAAACAAATCATATTATGTTATTCTGTTCCTTCAGAAAACTACCTAATGTTTGTATGGTACATTCCTCATTTCATTCCATGCATGGTAATTAAAAAGAAGCTAAGTGACTTGTCTTAAGTTACAGGAATAATGAAAGGAGTGAGAGCCTAATTATTTAATTCTTCCATTGCATATTTGCATTTCTTGACCGTTTTGTCATTGAGTCTAACATAATGCATTAAACCTAAGTTTAGATGTTAGACTTCATGTTATTATTAAAAGTTTAGTGAATCTATTTGAGCTCTAAATAATAAAACCCTGGGAATGTGTGTGTGTTGTGCACACATATTATTAGTTTCTAAGTAAAATTCCAAACAAAATTAGAAATAATGTAGTGTTAAATCTCAAAACCTGAGAAGAAAAAATAAAACAGAATTAGTAAGACAAAGAAATAACAATTCCAATTCAAGGAAAACTTGCCACAGATATGCTTAATTAATCAACAAATAACTAATCATTGGAATAAAAATGTAAGTGTAAAATAATCTGTATTCCACTCATGGGTATTTCATAACTATTAGATTGCAAAATCATTATATAGCATTCTATTTTTTAAATCTGGTAGGTAAAAAATGATATGAAACAGGTCCTTTTGCTGCCTCATAACTAAATGATTTGCCATATTACAAGGAAGCTGTTATATAATTAAAGGCTTCTAATATTTTGTCACTGGTATATACTAACATTGAATGCTGGTGAGGATGTGAAGCAACAGGAACTCTCATCCATTGCTGGTGGAATGCAAAATGATATAGACACTTTGGAAGACAATGGCAGTTTCTTACAAAACTAAATATATTCTTAACATACAATCCATCAATTGTGCCCAATGGTGTTTACCAAAATGAGTTGAAAATGTATGTACTAAAAAATGTGCACATAAATATTCATATAATTTTTATTAATAATTGCCAAAATTTGGAACCAGCCAAGTTGTCCTTCAATAAGTAAATGGATAAACTACGGTATATCTATACAATGGAATATTCTTCAGTGAATAAAAGAAATTGGGTCCAAAAGCACAAAAACACATGTAGGAACCTTAAATGCATATCTTTTAGTATAAGGAGCAAGTCTGAAAAGTATATATATTGTTAGATTCTAACCCTTTGGGATTCTGGAAAAGGCAACACGATGGAGACAGTAAGAAGATCAGTGGTTAAGGGGGTATATCAGGGAGGTGTGAATAGGTAGAGCAAAGGGGAATTTTAGGACAGTGATTTTTTTTTTTTTTTGTATAATACCTAATGGGGGATATATGTTATTAGACATTTGTTAACCCAGAAAATGTACAAAATAAGAGTAAATAAATTTAATAACATGTATCAATCACCAATGTATCAATTCAGCCATAAAAAAGGAAAGAAATCTTGTTATTTGAGATAAGGATGGACTTTGAGGGCATTATGCTAAGTGAAGTAAGTTAGATGGAGAAAGGCACTTATATGTGGAATCTGAAAACAAAACAAAATGAAAACAAAAACACAAGTTCATAGACACAGAGAGCAGTTTGTTAGTTGTCAGAGGTGGGAGATGGATGACTGGGTAAGAGAAACGGGTGAAGGGGATAAAAAAGTACAAGCTTCCATTTATTTTTTATTTTTTTTTTAAGATTCTATTTATTTATTTGAAAGAGAGAGATCACAAGCAGGCAGAGAGAGAGAGGAGGAAGCAGGCTCCCTGCTGAGCAGAGAGCCCGATGCAGGACTCGATCCCCGGACCCTGAAATCATGACCTGAGCCGAAGGCAGCGGCTTAACCCACTGAGCCACCCAGGCGCCCCCAAGCTTCCATTTATAAAAAAAATAAGCCATAGGGATGTAATGTATAGCATAGTGACTATAGTTAATAACGCTAAGAGAGTAGATCCTAGAAGTTCTCATCACAATAATTTTTTGCTGTTGTTGCTCTGTAAGGTGATGGATGTTAGCTATACTTATATTGGTGATTGGTTTGCTGTGTATACAAAGACCAAATCATTATGTTGCACACCTGAAACTGATATAACATTATATGTCAATTATACCTCAATTTAAAAATTGCTGGGCGCCTGGGTGGCTCAGTGGGTTGGGCTGCTGCCTTTGGCTCAGGTCATGATCTCAGGGTCCGGGAATCGAGTCCTGCATCGGGCTCTCTGCTCAGCGGGGAGCCTGCTTCTTCCTCTCTCTCTCTGCCTGCCTCTCTGCCTACTTGTAATCTCTCTCTGTCAAATAAATAAATAAAATATTTTTTAAAAATTGCTAAAATTGGTGCACCTGGGTAGCTCAGATGGGTAAGTATCTGAACTACTCAGGGTGCTGAACTCAGGGTGCTGGGATGTAGGGAGCCCTCCATTGGGGTCCCTGCTCAGCAGAGGGTTTGCTTCTCCCTCTCCCTCTGCTTCTCCCTGGATTGTGCACTCACTGTCTCACTCAAATGAATAAATACTATCTTAAAAGGTGTTAAAATTTTAAAAAATGACATATCAAAATTATTTTATTAATCAACAAATGTACTACATTAAGGGAGGATATGATAATAGGGAAAATTCTGTGTAGGAGAAAAAGGGGTTTATGGGAACTCACTGTACTTTCCATTCAATTTTTCTGTAAACTTAAAAGTGCTCTAAAATATAAAAGCTGTGAAATAAAAAAGTACAACAGAATATAGTACTACGAAGACATAATTGAAATTGTAAGCTGAGTGCATTGTCAGTTTGTGACTATACTATCTAATTTCTGTATGAGACTAAAAGAAAGATGTAATTAAAGACTTAAGTTAATGTGTAATTTTATCAAATTAACACTTAAACATATTTTAAGTATCAGAAGGCACCAAAAGGCTATTAGGAGAAGAAAGAAAAAGCATTTCTCTTTCTCAAATCTTGCTACTCCTGAGAACAATACACCAGAAGCAACTACACTCTGATCATTTAGGTCTTGATATTTAACTGTATAATTGTAAATAAACTTTTTCCATTCTTTAAATTTAAAAATTATGTATTATTTGTTTTAATACCATAGAAAATAAGTTCATCCTTTTTTTAAGATTTATTTTTTATTTATTTTCAGCATAACAGTATTCATTATTTTGGCACCACACCCAGTGCTCCATGCAATCCGTGCCCTCTCTAATTACCACCACCTGGTACCCCAACCTCCCACCCTCCCGCCACTTCAAACCCCTCAGATTGTTTTTCAGAGTCCATAGTCTCTCATGATTACCTCCCCTTCCAATTTCCCCCAACTCCCTTCTCCTCTCTAACTCCCCATGTCCTCCATGCTATTTGTTATGCTCCACAAATAAGTGAAACCATATGATAATTGACTCTCTGCTTGACTTATTTCACTCAGCATAATCTCTTCCAGTTCCGTCCATGTTGCTACAAAAGTTGGATATTCATCCTTTCTGATGGAGGCATAATACTCCATAGTGTATGGACCACATCTTCCTTATCCATTCGTCCCTTGAAGGGCATCTTGGTTCTTTCCACAGTTTGGTGACCGTGGCCATTGCTGCTATAAACATTGGGGTACAGATGGCCCTTCTTTTCACTCCATCTGTATCTTTGGGGTAAATACCCAGGAGTGCAATTGCAGGGTCATAGGGAAGTTCTATTTTTAATTTTTTGAGGAATCCCCACACTGTTCTCCAAAGAGGCTGCACCAACCTGCATTCCTGCCAACAGTGTAAGAGGGTTCCCCTTTCTCCACATCCCCTCCAATACATGTTGTTTCCTGTCTTGTTAATTTTGGCCATTCTAACTGGTGTAAGGTGATATCTCAATGTGGTTTTAATTTGAATCTCCCTGAGGGCTAGTGATAATGAACATTTTTTCATGTGTCTGATAGCTATTTGTATGTCTTCATTGGAGAAGTCTCTGTTCATATCTTCTGCCCATTTTTTTTATATGATTGCCTGTTTTGTGTGTGTTGAGTTTGAGGAGTTCATTATAGATCCTGGATATCAATCTTTTGTCTGTGCTGTCATTTGCAAATATCTTCTCCCATTCCGTGGGTTGCCTCTTTGTTTTTTTGACTGTTTCCTTTGCTGTCCTTTTAACACTTTTTAGCATTGCAAACAAACAGATACACATACACCTGGATACATATACACACTTCTCTTTCCCCATTGCTTCATTAAATTGTTATTTATTTTCACATTTGTGAATACATAATAATTGGCAGAATTAATTCTCAATAGTTACATTTCCTTCTATCTTTTTCTTTTTTTAAAATTTAAAAATTTTTTTATTAACATATAATGTATTATTAGCCCCAGGGGTACAGGTCTGTGAATCACCAGGTTTATACATTTCACAGCACTCGCCATAGCACATACCTTCCCCAATGTCCATAACCCCACCACTCTCTCTCTATCCACTTTCCCCCGGCAATCCTCAGTTTGTTTTGTGAGATTAAGAGTCTATTATGGTTTGTCTCCCTCCCAATCCCATCGTTTCATTTATTTTTTTCCTACCCTCCAAACCCCCCACATTGTATTTACACTTCCTGATATCAGGGAGATCAAATGGTAGTTGTCTTTCTCTGATTAACTTATTTCTGTAAGCATCATACCCTCTAGTTCCATCCACATCAGCACAGATGGCAAGATTTCATTTCTTTTGATGGCTGCATAGTATTCCATTGTATATATGTATCATGACATCTTCTTTATCCATTCATCTGTTAATGGACATCTAGGTTCTTCCCATAATTTGGCTATTGTGGACATTGCTGCTATAAACATTTGGGTACATGTGCCTTTTCAGATCACTACATTTGTATCTTTAGGGTAAATACCCAGTAGTGCAATTGCTGGGTCATAGGGTAGCTTCTATTTTTAACTTTTTGAGGAACCTTCATGCTGTTTTCCAGAGTGGTTACACCAGCTTGCATTTCCATCAACAGTGTAGAAGGGTTCCCCTTTCTCCACATCCTCGCCAGCATGTCATTTCCTGACTTGTTAATTTTAGCCATTCTGTCTGGTGTGAGGTGGTATCTCATTGTGGTTTTGATTTGTATTTCGGTGATGCTGAATGATGTAGAGCACTTTTTCATTTGTCTGTTGGTCATCTGGATGTCTTCTTTGCAGAAATGTCTGTTCATGTCCTCTGCCCATTTCTTGATTGGATTATTTGTTCTTTGGGTGTTGAGTTTGTTAAGCTCTTTAAAGATTTTGGATACTATCCCTTTATCTGATATGTCATTTGCAAATATTTTCTCCCATTCTGTCACTTGTCTTTTGGTTTTGTTAACTGTTTCCTTTGCTGTGCAAAAGCTTTTGATCTTGATAAAGTCCCAATAGTTGATTTTTGCTTTTGCTTCCCAATTGCCTTTGGCGATGGTCCTAGGAAGAAGTTGCTGTGGCTGAGGTCGAAGAGGTTATTGCCTGTGTTCTCCTCAAGGATTTTGATGGATTCCTTTTTTTTTTTTTAAGATTTTATTTATTTATTTGACAGTCAGAGATCACAAGTAGGCAGAGAGGCAGGCAGAGAGAGAGAAAGAAGCAGGCTCCCTTCTGAGCAGAGAGCCCGATGCAGGGCTCAATCCCAGTACCCTGAGATCATGACCTGAGCTGAAGGCAGAGGCTTTAACCCACTGAGCCACCCAGGCGCCCTGATGGATTCCTTTCTCACATTGAGGTCCTTCATCCATTTTGAGTCTATTTTTGTGTGTGGTGTAAGGAAATGGTCCAGTTTCATTTTTCTGCATGTGGCTGTACAATTTCCCAACACCATTTGTTGAAGAGACTGTCTTTTTCCCATTGGACATTCTTTCTTGCTTTGTTGAACATTAGTTGACCATAGAGTTGAGGGTCCATTTCTGGGCTCTCTATTCTGTTCCATTGATCTATGTGTCTGTTTTTGTGCCAGTACCATACTGTCTTGATGATGACAGCTTTGTAATAGAGCTTGAAGTCTGGAATTGTGATGCGACCAACTTTGGCTTTTTTTTTCAATATTCCTCTGGCTATTCAAGGTCTTTTTTGGTTCCATATACATTTTAAGGTTATTTTTTCCACTTTTTTGAAAAAAAATGGATCAATTTTGATCGGGATTGCATTAAATGTGTAGATTGCTTTAGGTAGCATAGGCATTTTCACAATATTTGTTTTTCCAATCCATGAGCAGGGAACATTTTTCCATTTCTTTGTGTCTTCCTCAATTTCTTTCATGAGTACTTTATAATTTTCTGAGTATAGATTCTTTGCCTTTTTGGTAGGTTTATTCTTAGGTATCTTACAGGTTTGGGTACAATTTTAAATGGGATTAACTCCTTAATTTCTCTTTCTTCTGTCTTGTTGTAGGTGTAAAGAAATGCAACTGATTTCTGTGCATTGATTTTATATCCTGACGGTTTACTGAATTCCTGTGTAAGTTCTAGCAGATTTGGAGTGTAGTCTTTTGAGTTTTCCACATATAGTATCTAATCATCTGCAAAGAGTGATAGTTTGACTTCTTCTTTGCTGATTTGGATGCCTTAAATTTCTTTTTGTTGTCTGATTGCTGAGGCTAGTACTTTGTTGAATAGCAGTGGTGATAATGGACATCCCTGCCGTGTTCCTGACCTTAGTGGAAAAGCTCTTAGTTTTTCTCCACTGAGAATGATATTCGTGGTGGGTTTTTCATAGATGGCTTTGATGATATTGAGGTATGTACCCTCTATCCCTACACTTCACAGAGTTTTGATCAGGAAAGGATGCTGTGTCAAATGCTTTTTCAGCATCTATTGAGAGTATCATATGGTTCTTGTTCTTTCTTTTATTAATGTATTGTATCACATTGATTGATTTGCGGATGCTGAGCTAACCTTGCAGCCCCGGAATACATCCCACTTGGTTGTGGTGAATAATCCTTTTAATGTTGTTGGATCCTATTGGCCAGTATTTTGGTGAGAATTTTCACATCTGTGTTCATCAAGGATATTGGTCTGTAATTCTCTTTTTTGATGGGATCCTTGTCTGGTTTTGGGATCAGGGTAATGCTGGCCTCATAAAATGGGTTTGGAAGTTTTCCTTCCATTTCTATTTTTTGGAACAATTTCAAGAGAATAGGAATTAGTTCTTCTTTAAATGTTTGTTAGAATTCCCCTGGGAATTTGTCTGACCCTGGGCTCTGTTTTGTTTGGAGATTTTTGATGACTGCTTCAATCTCCTTACTGGTTATGGGTCTGTTCAGGTTTTCTATTTCTTCCTGGTTCAGTTTTGGTCTTTAGGAATGTACCCGTTTCTTCCACATTGTCAAATTTGCTGGCATATATTGCTCATAATATGTTCTCATAATATGTTGCTCATGATATGTTCTTATAATTGTTTGTATTTCTTTGATGTTGGTTGTGATCTCTCCTCTTTCTTTCATGATTTTATTTACTTGGATCCTTTCTCTTTTCTTTTGATAAGTCTGACCGGGGATTTATCAATCTTATTAATTCTTTCAAAGAACCAGCTTCTAGTTTCATTGATTTGTTCTATTGTGTTTTTGTTTGTTTGTTTCTTTTTCATTGATTTCTGCTTTGATCTTTATGATTTCTCTTCTCCTGCTGGGTTCAGGCTTTCTTTGTTGTTCTTTCTCTAGCTCTTTTAGGTGTAGGGTAAGGTTGTGTATTTGAGACCTTTCTTAATTCTTGAGAAAGGCTTGTATCACTATGTATTTTCCTCTCAGGACTGCCTTTGCTGTGTCCCACAGATTTTGACCTGTTGTGTTTTCATTATCATTTGTTTCCATGAAATTTTTCAATTCTTCTTTAATTTCCTGGTTGACCCATTCATTCTTTAGAAGGATAGTTTAGTCTCCATGTATTTGGGTTCTTTCCAAATTTCCTCTAGTAATTGAGTTCTAGCTCCAGAGCATTGTGTTCTGAAAATATGCAGGGAATGATCCCAATCTTTTGATACTGGTTGAGACCTGATTTATGACACAGGGTATGATCTATCCTGGAGAATGTTCCATTTACACTAGAGAAGAATGTGTATTCTGTTGCTTTGGGATGAAATGTTCTGAATATATCTGTGATGTCTATCTGGTCCAGTGTGTCATTTAAGGTCTTTATTTCCTTATTGCTCTTTTGCTTAGATTATTTGTCCATTTCAGTGAGGGGATAGTTAAAGTCCCCTACTATTATTGTATTATTGTGATGTTTTTCTTTGATTTTGTTATTAATTGGTTTATATAGTTATTAATTGGTTTATATAGTTTATATAGTTATTTTGTTATTATATGGTTTATATAGTTGGCTGCCCCCATGTTAGGGGCATAGATACTTAAAATTGTTAGATCTTCTTGTTGGACAGACCCTTTGAGTATGATATAACGTCCTTCCTCATCTCTTATTATAGTCTTTGGCTTAAAATATAATTGATCTGATATAAGGATTGCCACCCCAGCTTTCTTTTGATGTCCAATAGCATGGTAAATTGTTTTCCACCCCCTCACTTTAAATCTGGAAGTGTCTTTGGGTCTAAAATGAGTTTCTTGTATGCAGCATATTGATGGGTTATTTATTTATTTATTTTTAGTCCACTCTGATAACTATATCTTTTGATTGGGGCATTTAGCACATTTAAATTCAGGGTAACTAGTAAGAGATATGAATTTAGTTTAATTGTATTGCCTGTAAGGTGACTATTATTGTATATTGTCTCTGTTCCTTTCTGATTCACTACTTTTAGGCTCTCTCTTTGCTTAGAGGACTCCTTTCAATATTTCCTATAGAGCTGGTTTGGTGTTTTTAGTTTTTGTTTGTCCTGGAAGCTTATCTCTCCTTCTATTTTCAATGAAAATATTGGCTGGATTTCTTGCTAATCTTCTGGGAGAGGCCTGTTGTAATGATTCTCAAGTGTCTTTGCCTGAGGTGGAATTGTACCGCCCTTACAGGGGCAAGGTAAGTAATCTGCTCGGGTTCACTTTCGGGAGCTTTTGTTCCCTGAACGCTTTTCATAGAGTTCTGGAAGGTGGGAATGAAAATGGTGGCCTCCTAATCTCTAGCCCGGAGGAGCCAAGAGCTCAGGGCCCCACCCCGGCCCCACTCCTCAGTGCGCCCTCGGAGGAAAGCACTCAATCACTCCAGTCTCCCTGGCCTCTGGCTGTCCTTCAAGCTCACCCAGCCTGTGAGCAAGCGTCTCTGTCTCTGGCACACAGCCCCACCTGGAGTCTTTAAACCCTGCAGACCCCTGAGCTCTCCAGGGATTCTCCTTGGATCTTGTGGAGTCCCTGCACATAGAGCAGTGGCATGTGCCATGGATCACAATTTAAGGTAACCCTGAGTTGCAAGCTCACTCCTTGGCTCCGTCTCTGTAGCTGGCTTCCCTGCTCTAATACCTGTGAGCTCTTTGACAATCAGACACCCCTGATCCTTCTGTGACCCTGCAGGACCTGAGACCATGTTGTCCCCACATGGGCTTCACCTCAGCTTAGCCTCTGAAGCAATCTCCCTCAGTTGAGCAGAATTATAATTAAAAGTTCTGATTTTGTGCTCCCTTGTTCTGCTGCTTGCCGGGAGCCGGCCCCTTCCCCCGTGGTCTATCTTCCTGTCGCTTTGGATTCACTTCTCCGCCAGCCCTACTTTTCAGAAAGTGGTCAATTTTCTGTTTCTAGAATTGTTGCTCTTCTTCTCTTTGATCTCCTTTTGGATTTGTAGGTGTTGTAATGGTTCGATAAGCTATCCAGCTGGTCTCCTGCTATTTGATGTCATTTCAACCTGCTACTTCTCTGCCATCTTGACTCCTCCCCTCAGAAATTCTCCTTTTTTCTTTTTTTAAGTGAAGTTTTATTTCCAGACTTTCTAATGTATTTTTCCATTTGCTTAACTTACTAAGTAACTGAGATTGTTTTCTTCTAAGCCTCTAAGATATTGTCAGTATATATAAATATGCTTAAATATCAAATCATCTAGAAGTTCATTTCATGGTCTTATCTTTCATATATAAGGTAACTTAGATTTAGCAAATATATTTACACAAAAAAAGTTATTTGAAATACAAATTTAACTATCTTTTATCTTTGTCTATGCATTAGTTGGGGCATTGTATACTAAAAAGTAGTTTATCTGAAATTGAATTCTCCCTGAAATCCTTGTGTCATTTATCAACTTTACCCCTGGGTGTTTTTGTTTACCTGTCTTGATATGAACTTTTTGTTACTGGTACTTTTCACTTACATATGTCTTCCAATTTTGTTTAATGTCATCCTTGGCATCATCATCGCCGTCTTCCTCTTTTTTTAAGATTTATTTATTTATTTGAGAGAGAAAGAGAGCAAGAGGGGCAAGAGTGAGAGAAAGTCTTAAGCAGGCTCCAAAAAGCCAACTCCAAACTGGATAGGGAACCTGATGCAGAGCTCAATCCCAGGACCTGAGATCATGACTTGAGCTGAAACCAAGAGTATGCCACTTAACTGACTGTGCCACCCAGGTACTCTTTAGTCATCTTTTTGATAATTATCTTTATCTCTCATTTGTCATAAACTCTCTAACTTCTGTATTCAGCGTTTTCATTTTTCATGGTTTATTACATTAATGTCATTGAAAGCATCTTCTGGTAGTTTCATGACATGGTAAATGGGAAGCATTTTTTTGAGAGTGTGCATATTCAGTCTGCATTGGAGTAATAGTCTGGCTAGGAGTCCTAACTAAATATGTACACACACATATACACATCCTATAGAATTTTAATGTTTTCAGTTTTGAATAGCTTCCAGTTTTGCTATTAAAAATTTAACATTCTGATAATCATTTATTGCTCTTTTCTTCATTTTTTTCTTTTAAATGTTTTACAAATGTCTTTTTATTTCTAATAATCAGAAATGTTGTGTCAATGTTCCTTGATGGGAGTATAATTTATTCATTGTCTGATAGCTAGTCTAAAAACTAAAGAGAAATAAAATCCATGTTTGTAAATGACCACAATCATGAGAGAGATTGTATAGTATAAAATCTGATGATGTGAGATTGAAAATTGGGAATTTATGGAAAAAGAATGGAATTTATTTTAAAATCTAGAATGAGGGGCAAGAAAATATATATACCACAATTCTGGGCCCATTGTGTAAGGGATGGGAGAAAAAGAAAAAACAGAAAAAGAAAACCACTCCCACATATTAAAAATTTAGGAATAATAAAAATTTAGTCCTTGGGGGGAGACTCGGGAATGTTCAGAGAAGAGCTAATTGATTTAGGAATTTCTTTGATAATGAATGTTGAGTTCTAGATTATGTACTGGAGGAATTTTCAATGTTAACGAGTATAAAATATGAAGAAATAAAACCTATACAAAGAAGTATTAAAAGTATTAAAAGACAATTATGAGGAGTAATTGCAAATAGGAGATGTGCGGAGACCTGGAATTCTGGGACTTTTATGGGTGATTTACATAAATAAGGGTAATTAGTATAATGAAACTATTCATGATGTCCTTACCAATTTTAATAGTGACACTTCTGCTGTTGCTGTTTTATTTTTTTCTATATTTTTTGCTTGTGTCAACAAAAATATATTCATTACAATCAAGAAAACAAGTAACTTTACTAAATTAGTATCTCTAATTTATGAAAATATATAACTTTTTTTTCTGCCTTTCCCCTAGAAGATGAAAGTTGTATAAGGCACTACTTTAAGGAGGCATTGAATTTTAAAAAGTGAATAAAATAATCTTAGCCTATTTTCAACAGATTTAGGAATGTGTAAGGGAGAACTTTAAAGAAGGTACAAAACTTGTCAGTAATGAATAATGTGTCTTGTTTTGCATCATAGACTGCATCAACTTACTAGAGTCAAAAATAAAAGAAATAAAGCTTCCTAACTCGAGGATATGTTAATATAGAAAGGCTATGTCTCCAAATATGTATCAAAGATACTTTACTGCATGCCTTTCCTAAGTAATAGACTCTTTTTTTTTTTTTAATTTTTTATTTTTTATAAACATATATTTTTATCCCCAGGGGTACAGGTCTGTGAATCACCAGGTTTACACACTTCACAGCACTCACCAAATCACATACCCTCCCCAATGTCCATAATCCCTCCCCCTTCTCCCAAACCCCCTCCCCCTGGCAACCCTCAGTTTGTTTTGTGAGATTAAGAGTCACTTATGGTTTGTCTCCCTCCCAATCCCATCTTGTTTCATTTATTCTTCTTCTACCCACTTAAGCCTCCATGTTGCATCACCACTTCCTCATATCAGGGAGATCATATGATAGTTGTCTTTCTCTGCTTGACTTATTTCGCTAAGCATGATACGCTCTAGTTCCATCCATGTTGTTGCAAATGGCAAGATTTCATTTCTTTTGATGGCTGCATAGTATTCCATTGTGTATATATACCACATCTTCTTGATCCATTCATCTGTTGATGGACATCTAGGTTCTTTCCATAGTTTGGCTATTGTGGACATTGCTGCTATAAACATTCGGGTGCATGTGTCCCTTTGGATCACTACATTTGTATCTTTAGGGTAAATACCCAATAGTGCAATTGCTGGGTCATAGGGCAGTTCTATTTTCAATATTTTGAGGAACCTCCATGCTGTTTTCCAGAGTGGCTGCACCAGCTTGCATTCCCACCAACAGTGTAGGAGGGTTCCCCTTTCTCCGCATCCTCGCCAGCATCTGTCATTTCCTGACTTGTTGATTTTAGCCATTCTGACTGGTGTGAGGTGATATCTCATTGTGGTTTTGATTTGTATTTCCCTGATGCCGAGTGATATGGAGCACTTTTTCATGTGTCTGTTGGCCATCTGGATGTCTTCTTTGCAGAAATGTCTGTTCATGTCCTCTGCCCATTTCTTGATTGGATTATTTGTTCTTTGGATGTTGAGTTTGCTAAGTTCTTTATAGATTCTGGACACTATTCCTTTATCTGATACGTCGTTTGCAAATATCTTCTCCCATTCTGTCAGTTGTCTTTTTATTTTGTTAACTGTTTCCTTTGCTGTGCAAAAGCTTTTGATATTGATGAAATCCCAGTAGTTCATTTTTTCCCTTGCTTCCCTTGCCTTTTGCGTTGTTCCTAGGAAGATGTTGCTGCGGCAGAGGTCGAAGAGGTTGCTGCCCGTGTTCTCCTCAAGGATTTTGATGGATTCCTTTCGTACATTGAGGTCCTTCATCCATTTTGAGTCTATTTTTGTGTGTGGTGTAAGGAAATGGTCCAATTTCATTTTTCTGCATGTGGCTGTCCAATTTTCCCAGCACCATTTATTGAAAAGGCTGTCTTTTTTCCATTGGACATTCTTTCCTGCTTTGTCGAAGATTAGATGACCATAGATTTGAGGGTCTATTTCTGGGCTCTCTATTCTGTTCCATTGATCTATGTGTCTGTTTTTGTGCCAGTACCATGCTGTCTTGATGATGACAGCTTTGTAATAGAGCTTGAAGTCCGGAATTGTGATGCCACCAACGTTGGCTTTCTTTTTCAATATCCCTTTGGCTATTCGAGGTCTTTTCTGGTTCCATATAAATTTTAGAATTATTTGTTCCATTTCTTTGAAAAAGATGGATGGTACTTTGATAGGAATTGCATTAAATGTGTAGATTGCTTTAGGTAGCATAGACATTTTCACAATATTTATTCTTCCAATCCAGGAGCATGGAACATTTTTCCATTTCTTTGTGTCTTCCTCAATTTCTTTCATGAGTACTTTATAGTTTTCTGAGTATAGATTCTGTGTCTCTTTGGTTAGGTTTATTCCTAGGTATCTTATGGTTTTGGATGCAATTGTAAATGGGATTGACTCCTTAATATCTCTTTCTTCTGTCTTGCTCCTGGTGTAGAGAAATGCAACTGATTTCTGTGCATTGATTTTATATCCTGACACTTTACTGAATTCCTGTATAAGTTCTAGCAGTTTTGGAGTGGAGTCTTTTGGGTTTTCCACATATAGTATCATATCATCTGCGAAGAGTGATAATTTGACTTCTTCTTTGCCGATTTGGATGCCTTTAATTTCCTTTTGTTGTCTGATTGCTGAGGCTAGGACCTCTAGTACGATGTTGAATAGCAGTGGTGATAATGGACATCCCTGCCGTGTTCCTGACCTTAGCGGAAAAGCTTTCAGTTTTTCTCCATTGAGAATGATATTTGCGGTGGGTTTTTCATAGATGGCTTTGATGATATTGAGGTATGTGCCCTCTATCCCTACACTTTGAAGAGTTTTGATCAGGAAGGGATGCTGTACTTTGTCAAATGCTTTTTCAGCATCTATTGAGAGTATCATATGGTTCTTGTTCTTTCTTTTATTGATGTGTTGTATCACATTGACTGATTTGCGGATGTTGAACCAACCTTGCAGCCCTGGAATAAATCCCACTTGGTCGTGGTGAATAATCTTTTTAATGTACTGTTGGATCCTATTGGCTAGTATTTTGTTGAGTATTTTCGCATCTGTGTTCATCAAGGATATCGGTCTATAGCTCTCTTTTTTGGTGGGATCCTTGTCTGGTTTTGGGATCAAGGTGATGCTTGCCTCATAAAATGAGTTTGGAAGTTTTCCTTCCATTTCTATTTTTTGGAACAGTTTCAGGAGAATAGGAATTAGTTCTTCTTTAAATGTTTGGTAGAATTCCCCCGGGAAGCCGTCTGGCCCTGGGCTTTTGTTTGTTTGGAGATTTTTAATGACTGTTTCAATCTCCTTACTGGTTATGGGTCTGTTCAGGCTTTCTATTTCTTCCTGGTTCAGTTGTGGACCCCGCGTGGGCTTCGCCCCGGTTTAGCCTCTGGAGCGATGTCCCTCAGCGGAACAGACTTTTAAAAGTCCTGATTTTGTGCGCGGTTGCTCCGCCGCTTGCCGGGAGCCGGCCCCTCCCCCCGGGGTCTATCTTCCCGTCGCTTTGGATTCACTTCTCCGCCGGTCCTACCTTTCAGAAAGTGGTTGTTTTTCTGTTTCCAGAATTGCTGTTCTTCTTCTCTTCGATCTGCCGATGGATTTTCAGGTGTTTGCAATCTTTAGATAAGCTATCTAGCTGATCTCCGGCTAGCTGAAGCAGTCTCAGCTTGCTACTTCTCCGCCATCTTGACTCCTCCCCCCTCAGTAATAGACTCTTAATTCAAAATATTAGTGGCATGGATATCCCAGGTTCTTTCTTTTGTATTGCAATAAAAGATCATTTGCTTGACCTTTCTGGGAAAGTGTATCTGGAACTACATTCCTAAGTGTAGTGCTAGGGTAAATGGCAAGGGCTATTTTAATATGAGGAACACAGTTTCCTCCTTCTGTAGTTCATCTATCAAAACAAAACAAAAATATACACTCATAATCCCCAAGTGTCTAAATTACTATGCAGATAAAAGGATTTTGGTAGCTGGTTTTTGGCACTATCTTTCATTGATGAAAGTGGTAGGCAATAGATAGAGAAGTCATGATTTCTCTTCACTCTGGGGCAAGACTTCTTTAGTGCCCAGTATTAAAGCTTATGTTTGTCTGCTAAAGGATTGCTAAAAAAAAAAATAAGGTTAGATATATAGATACAAGCCAAATTAAAGAAGATCAAATATGTCAGCTGTGATTGGAGACTGTTTAGATATATGGTTTTATCCAGATCAATTTTTAGTACAGAAAGATTGCTTATTTCTACTTCATTATCCCCAAAGTAAAATCCCCAACATCACCAAAGGGGACATATTCTAGCAGTACCAGTAAATTTCTCTGTATTGCATAAATATTTCCTGAGATTTCTTTCTTATGTAAGTCATTCCTTGTTCTACATCACTGCTACCTCCTTTGTTGTTTACTTCCTGAAGTCTTATATCTGACTTTTTCATATTTCTAACTACTGCAAATAGAGGCACACGATCCTTTTTTAAGTTCTTAGATATTAACCTTTAGTGTTCAACAAAACAACTCAAGACATGCTCATTCTGCCCTTCCCTCTTCCAGGGTCTATCACCATGTTGCGGAAACAAACTAGCCTAATGTCTACTGTGGGTGTACTTGTAACCACACACCTCCTTACACAGACCAGGTTCCATCGCATCTAGGATGTGCAGTTTGAAATGAATGTATTTTAACTAATTCTTTTAGATTTCTCCAGAACAAATAAGTAGGAACTTCCCCTATATAGGTATGCTTAAACTCTTCACAAAAATGTACCATACCAAAGAGAATGCCATAAGCAGAAATTCTAATTTCTACCCTAAAAATAAAAGCTTGATAGTTTTAAATTTTAGTATCCAGACTTTTATGGGAATCCACTTACTCATAAAATTTTGCAAAGAAATGAGGACAGGTTGTGTTAGAAAACTCTGTCGAGATGATATTTAAAACTTGATGACCGGTATATAATTTCCCCTTACATACAAGGATTTAAGCATAAATAATATCATTTATTTCTGTGGTAACTGGTTATTTCTGAGCAGAGTCTCCTAATTTGAACTTTTGGGGTTCTTTCCATGTTTCTTTGAGCTGTGATTTGGGAAACAGATTTTCTATTCTATTTTACCTATCCTATGTCCTATAATGAAAATGTGTGCCTTATTTTTTGTACTTACCTCATATGAATTTTTATTTTAGCCTTTCTAAATGCAGGAAGCATTTTAATTCAAAGATGGAAGGGTTTTTTTCACCTACAATGTTACTAGGTTTGGATCAGCAGAAGCAATAAATTTAGTATATTTAGTAATTCCTAACATGGTGCATAACTACTGTCTTGGGCTGTTTTGACTTTGTGCTTCAGGATTAAACATTCAAGAATGTTATTAGAGAAAAAGCCTAAAATGTCTCCTGAGAGAAAATGGGCAGGAGGCTGGTAAGGCTGAGTGATCCGCTATGCTGCCATGTGGCATGTTGGCATGCGGCAACACTAGGCTGCATTCCTATTGGAATGCAATAGGAATGCATGGAACATGGAGAGTATATGAATACATGTAAAAGAATCTGAGACTGTTTTTCAGTCTTAGAAGAGTGGAGCACAGTGACTGGAGAGTTCTGGAGCCTAGTCTGGCAATCAGTTGAATCTTGTCTTCCTGGAATAGGCCAGCCCTAGAGCCCTTGCCACTCTGTCATTAGCTGGGAGCAGTTAGTGAGAAATTTGGCTTCAATGCATATGTGGTTGATGAACTTAAGTGCACAGCAGCTAGGGCTCTTGTTCATTCATGCTCCCATTCTCATGGCTACCAGAGTCTACCTCTTGTAGATTCTTCTCTACACGGATTAGGGTAGTTCTTCCATGGTTTTCTGGAGTCCGTTTTTTTTTTTTTTTTTTTTTTTTTTTTTTTTTTGTTGTTGTTGTTGTTGTTTTGTTTTTTAAATAAGGAAAAACTTAGAAAAGTGTACTGTTATAAATTTTAGCCTCCACTGATGCAACTGATCTTGAAGTAACAACTGATACCTTCTCCCAACACCACTGTCCATTCTAAATCCCTCCCAATCTCAGTTATCTCTTCAGAGTTCATGCTTGTTTATTTAGTAGTATGACCCAAAAATTCATTCCAGATGGGCCTGATCCCTTGAAAATCATACCCTTCTTCTCAGCCCAGTATTGACATGTGTCTGTATTGAGAGTTAAAATGGGTCATAGAAGTACCAATGGAGCAGAGGTTATCCAAGTGGATCAACAGGGTTCTATACATCTTCCCTATTCTACTGTCTAAGAACAGTGTTTCTTTCTACTCATCAAGGTCAACTATGTCTGATGTTATAGTGACCTCTTTGCTTGGCTACTAATCCCTGGGCACGTCGGTTCTGAAGTGACCTGTTGATGGCCGTAACTTAGAGTTAAATTTTGCCCTTGTGTCCCCTACTCAGTGCTATTCTATGTGGGATTCCAAGCCTGTGGATTGAGTATTCTGTTAGCATATATGTGGTTGTGCAGGCTTTAGCTATGTGTGTATCAAAAACAAATGAAGGGGCACCTGGGTGGCTTAGTTGGTTAAGTGTCTTCCTTTGGTTCAGGTCATGATCCCTGAATCCTGGGATCAAGCCTTGTGTGGGACTTCACGCTCAATGGGGAGTCTGCTTCTCTCTCTACCTCTGCCCTTCCACCTGCTTGTGCTCTCTCTCTTGCTCATTCTTTATCTCAAATAAATAAATAAACAAAATCTTTTAAAAACAACTAAAACAAAACAAAGCAAGCAAATGAACATCTGGAGTAAGTATCTATCATTCTGAGGAAAAAAAAAAAAAATGGTCCTTCTCAGACCCTGCTTTGGAATTCCCCTAGAGGTAAAGGCAAATGGAAGTAAATGTGATTAAGTGTGCAAGAATTTTATTAGGAAAAAGAACCATGAGAAAAATATGGGCTGAGATCTCGGAGTTGGGATAATCAGGGAGAACCATGAAATTGCAGTGTAAGTCTGACCCCAGTGAAAGAGACAGGGAGGGAAGGCTGGTAGAAGCTTTATAGTCAGTAACAATCTAAGCAAATTTCTCAAGGATGTGGAGTCCTTAAGTCAAAGATGACTGTCAGAAGAGTCCTGTGTTTTCCAGAAATGAGTCTGGATTTTTATATCATACTGTCAACTTAGTCACTGGTTGGGAGGAGACTGTAGAAAGTCTGGACTTGGAGCACACATGGAAATGGATTTGAGAGCATAGCACCTAGGCTTCTGGTCAACTATACTTTCATAGCTGGAAGTTCAGACAGTATATTTTCATCACTGATGCACTTCCCCTCTTATACATTATTTTGATAGTTAGTGATAGTAGATCAATATTTACTGAATAGCTAAATAATAAAATTAATTTAATTGAAATTATTACAAAAGTCATTTAAACTTATCTCTTTAGAATTGTCTTTAAAGTCCAATTATGAAATCTAAAAGAAATCCACATCTTATTGTATAATGACTTACTCCCTTTATTTAAAAAAATATTATTCAATCCCTATACAACTTTTATTGCAAGGACAATTTTAAAACATTGTTGTCATTTCAAAATAATTTACTCATATGCAAAAAAGGTAAATCACTACTACTCTTTTCAAGAAATTTTTCTTGTTTTGAAAAAATTTTTCATGAAAAATGTTACTATGTAATGGGTTTGTTATTTTTACATAAATAAACATTTAAAATTATAAAAGTAATTTATTCACAAAGTATGATACATTCTCATCATTGATGGTCAAAATCAGTTGTGTAACCTATGTGTTAGTGTGGAAATATAAAGGCTACACATAAATGAGCTCTGCTATAGTGGCAGGAAATCAGCACAAGGAATAAGATATGATGTTCACATAATTATATATATATATACACACACACATATTAATTTTATATAACTGATATTCAGTATTTAATATTTTATTTTATTTATTTATTGTTTTAAAAAAGATTTTATTTATTTAATTGACAGAGATCACATAGTAGGTAGAGAAGTAGGCAGAGAGAGGGGGGAAGCAGGCTGCCTGGTGAGCAGAGAGCCAGATGCGGGACTTGGTCCCAGGACTCTGGCATCATGACCTCAGCCAAAGGTAGTTTCTTAACTTACTGAGCCACCCAGTATTTAATATTTTAAAAGAAGCCAGAATGTATTTTGCGCACCAACATGTTAAATTTATCATGGCAACTGTCATAAACTATTAGCCACTATTTTACACAAAAGACCATCAAATGGTATTATAAAAAATTATTAGGGACATTCCTTGAATAAAAAAGATTGAAGTGTGTTTTAGATATCCTGATTATTCTCCTCTCTTTAACTTGTGAATGGTTTTGAGAGACCATGCATACTATGTGTATCACTCTACTTTCATATATTATGGTTGACTTATTTCAGGTTTTATTTTCTTAATATCAGACAAATGCCTGCTTAGGAGTATCTGGGTGGCACAGTTGGTTAAGCGTCCAATTCTTGGTTTCAGCTCAGGTCATGATCTCAGAGTCCTGGGATGGAGTCTCAGGTCAGACTTGAGATTCTTTCTCCTTCTCCCTATGCCACTGCCACTCGTGTGTGTGTGCTCTCTCTCCGAAATAAATTTATCTTAAAAAAAAAAAAAGACAAAAACCCAAACACCTGTTTAAATAATAAAACCTTGCTTATGATTGCTTGTGTGTTTGAGTAGAAAGAGATGATTTTACTGGTTGTCTAAATATATCAATATAAAAAACAAAGCATTTAAAAACTGTGGCATATATAAATGTGCAGGATGCAATATTTTATTTATATCTTGGGAAATTTCTAGGAGAAAATTAAACACATAATTATACACAAGATCTAATCCCTAAGATTTGCAAAGTTGTTTTGCATCATATTCAGTATGTTACACATTCCCCTCAAATTTCACTAGATGGTGCTATGTATTAAATATAATAAATTTTATGTTTAGTAAGGGATAGTTCATTTTAATGAACTATTTTTTTATTATCATTTTATTATATTTATGACTATTAAACAGGAAACTGGCATTAGATAACTGTTTTTAACAGCATTTATGGACCTCATTTACAGAGAGACATAATTGGAACAAGTGATGAGAAAGCAATATGAAAAAGTGCAAAAGTCTTCCCCCTAACATGACTTGTCAAGTCTGTTTAATGGTGTGTGAAAGCTTATCCAATTTGTCATGGTTCACACTCACCTTCTGTGTTTTCATATCTCTTTTTTGATGGATAATTGAATTATAATTTATAAATTTCATATAAATCTTCTTTTCTAGAATGTGCAGTAATTATTGATATACACTAACTGGCCAGAGTGGATCTGATGAGCCATAAAAAAATTCAGGCACTTCCTTTGAAATTACATATCACAGGTGTTATCAGGCATATTGAGCTCTCTGTCAGAGAGGTCAAATGAAATTCTTTGAAAATAACAGAAGCATAACCATTATCTTCTAAAAATATGTATGTCTATTTTAGGCCTATGTCAGTAAACCATTCTTTTCTGATAAATCTAAATTAGAAAACTAGGATTCTGGCTAATCTGACATTACATAGCAAAAATTATAATTATTTTTGTTCAGTATTTGAACGTCATTATTAAGTGAGATGAAATATCTCATAAAATATTAAGGCAAATGTTGATGGTGGGTGTGGAAGAAAACAGGTCTCTTGGATCAAAGAGGATCCTGTATTTTTTTTTTTTTTAATTTCCCTTAGGACTTAGCAGTAGAAGTTATTTTAAAAATAATGTATAAAGGAAAATGGCTTTGTCCTTTATTGTACTATTTTCTATGCTTTACTGACCATAAAACTTTCCCTCTATCCCAAGAAGTCTCTGTCCTTCCTGGGCCTGCCAACCACTCCGAACTAACTTGCTATCATCTTCCTGTATTCACACTGAGTCCACTACACTCTGGCCCAATTTTGGACAGTTCTATGGTCATATCAGTGTCATACATATTTTTCCTCATTTGTATCAGTTGCTCTTTCTGCCTAGGAAAAATTTCCTTTAAATAATTCCGTAAATTTGCTATTTATTTGCTGTTTATTATTTGTCATATTCTACAAGATTTAAGCTCCAAAAGAGGAGGAGCTTTTTGTGTCTGGTCCAATGACATGTTTCCTGAACCCAAGATACACAGAGAACTGAATAGTCATTTGTGGTTGAAAGAATCAGTACATTAGCTAAAACCAAAGGAGCTTGGGCCAAACGTATGTCTTAATTTTAGCAAGTGAATTCAAATAAGAAATGTTGAAAGTGCATTTGGGTATGTATGTAGAGTATTATTTTTTCCTAGTAGATTTAGAGAATTCTTTTCTCTTTGGAACCAGGATATTGAACTACCCTTTCATACTCAGCTGGATTTCAATAGTAGTTTTACTTTAATCTTTTTTCAAGGGGTGTGTGTGTGTGTGTGAGTGCATAAGAGAGAGAGAGATTATAAGTTTTCCTTTCATATTTTTAAAGTAAATAGTTTCATAATCTTTCAAGGTTTTTTTTTTTTTAAGTGTGTTTTATTTCTTATTATGACTTTTTCAAAGCGTCTCTAGCTTAAACCATGGTATATATTGAAAGGGATAATTTTTTGATTTATATTATGTTATTTTAGCAACAATACTATTGATGATAGCGCAAAACATGGCTTTTAAAAAGTATAAATAAACAAAGGGTTATGAGAATGCCAGTATCAGAATGGGAAATATCAAATTTCTTGGGTCTACTGATTTAGATGTGATTATAATTATGAATATAAATGCACTCTAATTCACTTCTAACCTGATTAGAGATGAATAAACTTTCAGACGTTAACCAATCAAGTGAAGTGTGGAACAACTGTATGTGTAGGTCATTACCCTTAGCAGGCTTTGAATATAAAGTGTGATTGCACTTCTTTCATTTTTTCCTAAAATCAATTGTTAATGCATGAGCTCTTGTCAGTCCACTTATCAGTAGTTAGTTCTACTTGAAGTGTCTACTATGTGTTCTTTTGCAAATGACATTGATAAAGTTGACCTCTGATTAGACTAGTTATGTATCCCATGAGATATATATAACTTGCCAAATGATATTCTGACATTGGGAAGGTTCTTATATCTTTCAATGTTTGCCAGTGAGAGCAGATTTGAAATAATCCTTTGAAATTGTTAAGTAATTACATTTTCTGCCTTACATGTTAACTTTCAAAATTCATTCTGTAGCTTTCTAAAGATGGCAGAAGACTAGGGGACCTCATTTTATCTGGTCCCTTGAATTTAGCTAGATATCTATCAAGTCATTCTGAATGCCTAGAAATTCAACCTGAGATATAAGAAAAGAATTGCTGAAATTCTACAAATAGAAAAGTGACCACTTTTTGCAAGGTAGGAAGTGTGGAGAAGTGAATCTGAGGGGATATATGAGAAGATAAATGGCAGAAGTAGGGAACCTCCATAAGCCAGTTACTGCAAAGTGATATAAACCCCAAGTGCATAATCAGAACTTTTTGAAGTCTGCTCCACTGAGAGACATCCTTGCCTGAGAGGTGCCCAGATGGTGATGCAGGACAGAGCCCTAGGTGGGACAGTGTGATCTCAGGATCTCTGTGGTCACAGAAAGAATAGGGTGCCTGAGCAGGCAGAGTTCGCAAGCACTGGAGCAGGGAAACAAGCTATGGTCAGCAAGCCTGGGAGTGGACTCTCAGGTCCATTTGTCATAAAATGAGAACTACTGCAAGATTCAGCAACTGCCCCCCCCCCCCAATGTGGTGCCCTACAAAGGACAGAAACGAGACCACCATCCTCCTTCAGGGGGTGGAGGGAGGCTGCAAGCAGCAGGCTCCTGGTAACCCTTTTTCTTCCCTCAGGAGGATCCATATGAGTTTGCACTGCAGGAGTCTGCAGAGTTTGGCACACATAAAAGTGAAGACTGCTTTTCCTGGAGGGTTGACAAAAGAGAGGAGGCCACAGTCTTTCACTCCTGGGCTGGAAATAGGGGAACCACCATTTTTATTTTCATCCTCTAAAGTGGTGTGGAATGCCTTCAGGGAACAAAAGTTACATAGAGCAACCTGAAGCAGCTTACACTGAGCCTGGCCCCCTGGTAAGGGGTGGTACAATTCCATCCAAGCAGAGCTCCCTGAAAGAATCAGAGCAGCAGGCCCTTCTCCAAAAGACCACCTAGACTATCAGGTAAATACCAAGTTTTTGAGCACAAAGAACTGCAAAACTCCTCACTCTGGGGGCAAAAAAAAAAAACTATATAGAGTTTGAGGTTTGTTCTCATGATTCTTTTTTCTTTCAGTTTAAATTTTTTTTGTTCTTTTTACTTTTTTTCTTCATTTTCAACTAGTTTCTTATTTTATCAATTCTTTAATTCTTTTTTAAATTCACTTTTAAATTTACATTTTATAGATATTATAGATCTATATAGATAGATATATAGATATATATAGGTAGATAGTAAGATAGATATACTTTCTATATCTATATATAATAATAATTTTGGGATTTAGTACTTTCTAACAAACAGACCAAAATATACTGAGAAGCAAGTGGATCATCCTGTTTTGTCCACCTGAGAGATTATATCCCTCCCCCTTTGTCTTTTTCTTTTCTTTTTTTGATTTCTGACCTCTTTGGATTTCTCTAGTGTGTATTTCACTTGGGTCATGGTTGATATTTTTGATTTTGCTCTCTCATTCATCTCATTTTGCCCATTCTTCTCGGGGCATAATCACTAAAAAGAGGAATTCACAACAAAAGAAAGAACCACAGATTATACTCTCTGCCACAGATCTAATCACTATGGATATGAGTAAAGTGTCAGAGCTAGAATTCAGGGTAACAAATATAAAGTTACTAGCTGGGCTTGAAAAAAGGATAAAAGACTCTAGAGAATCTTTTAGTGCAGAAATAAAATCTAATATGGCCAAAATTTAAAATGCTTTAACTGAGGGGCCATTGTGTGGCTCAGTTGGTTAAATGTCTACCTTTGGGTCAGGTCATGATCCCAGGATCCTGGAATCAAGTTGCACATCAGGCTCCCTGCTTAATGGGGAACCTGTTTTTCCCTCTGCCTCTGCCACTTCTCCTGCTTGTGTTCTCTCTCAAATAAATAAGTAAAATATTTTTAAAAAATGCTTTAAATGTGATAAAGTCTAAAACAGATGCTCTTACAGCTATGATAAATGAGGCAGAAGAGAGGGTCATGACATGGAAGACAAGATGATGGAAAGGAAGGAAACTGAGTAAAAGAAAAACAACTAATGGACTATAAGGGGAGACCTCAAGAAATCAGTGACAACATAAAGTGAAACAATATTAGAATTTTGGGGGGCCAAAAGGAAGAAGAAAGAGAGGGGACAGAAGGTATATTTGAGTAAATCATAGCCAAGAACTTTCCTAATCTAGGGAAGGAAACAGACTTTCAAGTTCAGGAGGTAGAGAAAACCCTCTTAAAAATCAATAAAAATTGATCAGTACCCTGGCATAAATAATGAAACTTGCAAATTTCAGAGATAAAGAGAAAATTTTGAAAGCAACTCAAGACAAGAACTCCTTAACCTACAGGCATATTAGGAACATTAACTCCTTAACCTATAGGTCTTAGGAACATTAGACTAGCAACAGACCTTTCCACAGAGACCTGGTGAGCTAGAAAGTGCTGGCATGATATATTAGGGAAAATAAATGAGAAAATGTGCAGCCAGGAATACTTTATCCAGCAAGGCTGTCATTCAGAATGGAAGGAGAGATAAAGAGCTTCTAGAATAAATAGAAACTAAAAGAATTTATGATCACTAGCCAACCTTCCAAGAAATATTAAAGGAGATCCTGTAAGCAAAGAGAGACCGAAAATAACACAGACCCAAAAGAAAGAGACGACCTATAGAAACAGGGATGTTACAGGTAATGCAATAGCACTAAATTCATATACTTCCATAGTTACTCTAAATGTAAATGGTCTAATGTTCCAATCAAAAGACACAGGGTTGGGGTGCCTTGGTGTCTCAGCCCTTAAACTGCCTTCAGTTCAGGCCATAATCCCAGTGTCCTGGGACCAAGCCCTGCTTTGGGCTTCCCTGCTCAGTGGGAAGCTTGCTTCTCCCTCTCCCACTCCCTCTGCTTGTATTCCCTCTCTTGCTGTGTGTGTGTGTGTGTGTGTGTGTGTGTGTGTGTGTGTGAAATAAATAAATAAAATCTTAAGAAAAAGACTCAGGATAACAGTTTGGATAAAAAAGCAAGACCCATCCATATGCTGTCTACAGGTGACTCATTTTAGACCTAAAGACACCTACAGTTTCAAAGTGAGGGGATGGAGAACAATTCATCATGCTAATGGACCTCAAAAGAAAGCTGGGATAGCAATCCTCTTACCAAACAAATTAGATTTTATACTAAAGACTGTGGTAAGGGATGAAGAGGGACACTATATCTTACTTAAAGAGTCTATCCAACAAGAAGATTTAACAATTACAAAATTTATGCTCCTAACTTGGGGGCAGCCAATTATATAAACCAATTAACAACAAAATTAAAGAAACACATTGATAATAATACAATATAGTAGGGGACTTCAGTGCCCCATTCACAGCAATGAATAGGTCATCTAAGCAGAAGATCAACAAGGAAACAAGGCTTTGAATATCACACTGGATCAGAGGGACCTCACATACATATACAGATCATTTCATCCAAAAACAAGAGAATACACATTCTTCTTGAGTGCCCATGGAACCATTCTCCAGAACAAATCACATACTGGGTTATAAATTAGGTCTCAGCCAGTACCAAAAGATTGGGATTATTCCCTGCATATTTTCAGATGATAATGTGTTGAAATGAGCTCAATTACAAGTGGAAATTTGGAAGAAACTCAGATGCATGTAGGTTAAAGAATGTCCTACTAAAGAGTGAATGGATCAGTTAGGAAATTGAAGAATTAAGAAAAATTCATGGAAACAAATGAAAATTATGCAACTGTTCAATACTTTTGGACTACAGCAAAGGTGGTCCTAAGAGGGAAGAACATTGCAATACAAGTCTTTCTCAAAAGATTAGAAAGTCTCAAATACACAGGCTAACCTGGATCATTATACCTCAATGACCTGGAGAAAGAGCAGTAAGTAAAGGCTAAGTCAAACAGGAGAAGAGAAATAACAAAGATTAGAGCAAAACTCACTGAAATATAAACAAAAAGAACAGATCAGTGGAACTAGAAGCTGATTCTTTGAAAGAATAATTGTGACTTATCAAAAAGAAAAGAGAAAGAACCCAAATCTATAAAATCATGAATGAAAGAGAAGAGATCATGTCCAATACCTAGGAAATACAGACAATGACCAATACCTAGGAAATATAAGCAGTCTTAAGAATATATTGTGAGGGGTGCCTGGGTGGTTCAGTGGATTAAGCCTCTGCCTTCAGCTCAGGTCATGATCTCCAGGTCTGGGATTGAGCCCCACATCGGACTCTCTGCTCGTCGGGGAGCCTGCTTCCTCCTCTCTCTCTCTGCCTACCTCTCTGCCTACTTGTGATCTCTGTCTGTCAAATAAATAAAATCTTTAAAAAAAAAAAAGAATATATTGTGAGCAACTATATGCCAAGAAATTAGGCAATCTAGACTTAAAACTATTAAAACTGGAAAAAGAAGAACTAGAAAACATGAACAGACTCATAACCAGCAAAGAAATGGAAGCAGTAATAATAATTTAAAAAAAAATAATAATCTCACAAGAAACAAACGAGTCCAGGGCCAGATGGCTTCCCAGGGGAATTCTACCAAACATTTAAAGAACTAATACCTATTATTCTGATGTTGTTTCAAAAAATAGAAAGGGAAGGAAAACTTCCAAACTTATTCAATGAAGCCAGCATTACCTTGATCCCAAAACTAGACAAAGACCCCACCAAAATGGAGAATTACAGACCAATATCCTGAATGAACATCGATGCCAAAATTCTCACCAAGATACTAGCAAATAAGATCCAAATGTACTCTTAAAGGATAATTCACAATGACCAAGTGAGATTTATTCCTGGTCTGCTAGGTGGTTCAACATCCTCATATCAATCAATATGATACATCACATTAATAAAAGACAGGACAAGAGCCATATGATCCTCTCAATTGGTGCAGAGAAAGCTTTTGCCAAAATACAGCATCCTTTATTGATTAAAAGTCTCCACAGTTTAGGGATAGAAGGAATATACCTAAATATCATAAAATCCATGTGTGAAAAACCCACCGTGACTATCATTATCAATAGAGAAAAACTAAGAGTTTTCCCCCTAAGGGTGGGAACATGACAGGGATGCCCACTGTCACCACTATTATTCAGCATAGTACTAGAAGTCCTAAGCTTAGCAATCAGACAACAAAAACAAATAAAAGGCATTCAAATTAGCAAAGAAGAAGTCAAATTCTTTCTCTTTGCAGGTGACATGACTCTCTATGTGGAAAACAAAAAAGACTCCACCACAAAATTGCTAGATCTCGTACAGGAATTCAGCAAAGTAGCAGGATATAAAAATCAATGATTTCTATACACTAGCAATGAGACAGAAGAAAGAGAAATTAAGGAGTCAATCCCATTTATAATTGCACCCCAAACCATAAGGTACCTAGGAATAAACCTAACCAAGAGGTAAAGGATCTATATTCTGAAAGCTATGGAACACTTACGAAAGAAACTGAGGAAGACACAAAGAAATGGAAAAACATCTGATGCTTATGGATTGGAAGAATAAATATTGTTAAAATGTCTATGCTACTCAAAGCAATCTACACATTCAATGCAATCCCTATCAAAATACATGGATATTTTTCACAGAGCTAAAGCAAATAATCCTAAAATTTATATGGGACCAGAAAGACTCTGAATAACCACAGGAATGTTGAAAAAGAAAACCAAAGCTGGTGTCATCACATTTTTGGATTTCAAGCTCTATTACAAAGCTGTAATCATCAAGACAGTAAGGTACTAACACAAAAACAGACACATAGGTCAATGGAACAGAATAGAAAACCTGGAAATGGGCCCTCAACTTTATGGTCAAGTAGTCTTTGACAAAGTAGGAAAGAATATCCAATGGAAAAAAGACAGTTTCTTCAACAAATGATGTTGGGAAAATGGGACAGCCACATGCAGAAGAATGAAACTGGACCATAAACTCAAATGAATGAACTCAAAATGAATGAAACTCAAAATGAATAAACTCAAAATGAATGAAAGACCTAAATGTGAGACAGGAATACTTCAAAATCCTAGGGAAGAACATAGGCAGCAAACTCTCCAAACTTGGCCATAGAAATTTTTTTTATACCTATCTCCAAAGACGGGGGAAACTAAAGCAAAAATGAGGTATTGGGACTTCATCAAGATGAAAAGAGTCTGCCCAGCAAAGAAAACATCAAAACTAAAAGACAACCTATGGTATAGGAGAAGATATTTGCAAATTAAATATCAGATAAAGGGCTAGTATCCATGATCTGTAAAGAATTTACCAAACTCAACACTCAAAAAAAAAAAAAATGCAGTCAAGAAATGGGAAGAAGACATGAACAGACATTTCTGCAAAGAAGACATCGAAATGGCAAACAGACACATGAAAATATGTTCCACATCACTCAGCATCAGGGAAATATGGATCAAAACCACAATGAGATACCACCTCACACCAGTCAGAGTGGCAAAATTAACAAGACAGAAAACAACAAAGTTTGGTGAGGATAGGCAGGGGAAGGGGAACCCTCTAACCCTGTTGGTGGGAATATAAGATACCCTGAAAAATGTTATGAAGATCCTTTAAGAATTTTGACCCAGCAATTACACTACTAGGTATTTACCCAAGGAACACAAACATTGGATCCAAAGGGGCACCTGCACTTCACTATTTATAGCAGCGATGTCTACAATAGCCAAACTGTGGTAAGAGCTAAGATGTCCATTGACAGATGACTGGATAAAGAAGATGTGGTATATTTATATACAATGGAATAGTACTCATCCATAAAAAAGGATGAATACTTTCCATTTATATTGATGTGGATGGAACTAGAGGGTATTATGCTGAGCAAAATAAATCAATCAAAGAAAGACAATTATTAAATGGTTTCACTCATATGTGGAATATAAGAAGTAGTGCAGAGGATCATAGGGGAAGGGAGGGAAAATAGAATGGGAAGCCGTCAGACAGGGAGAAAAAACATGAGATCTCTTAACTATAGGAAACAAACTGAGGGTTCCTGGAGGGGAGGTGGGTTGAGGGAAGGGGTAATTGGACAAGGGGCACTGGGTGTTATGTGCAACTGATGAATTACTGAACACTACATCTGAAACTAATGATGTACTATATGTTGGCTAATTGAATTTAAATAAAAAAAAATAAAATATAACTCATTCTGGCCCTATTGATAATATGGAGAATGTTGTTGAGGTTCTGTAGCTAACATAAAGAAATGATTGGCATTGCATTTTTTTTAAACAGTCCACCTCTACTTTGTTATGGAAATTCATAACATCTACACTACCACCATCAGTATCAGAATAATCATTGAAACCTCCCTCTTATCAGAATCCGGTCCCCAAGGAAGGAAGGTAATTGTTCCTAGTCACTAATATTTACTGGTTGGTCTTCTTTGTTTTTTAAGATCTATTTGTTCATTTTAGTGAAAGAGAGCATGAGCAGGGGAAAGAAGGAGAGGGAAAGGGAGAGAACTTTAAGCAGACTACCTGCTGAGCATGGATCCTGACCTGAGCTCAGTCTCATGACCCTGAGATCATGACCTGAGCCAAAATCAGGAGTTGGACTCTTAACCAATTGAGCTACCCAGGTGCCGTGCTGACTGGCCTTTTATTTGGATGTTAGAAAGTGGGAATATCCATTTCACCATGTGAAAAAAAAAATAACAAATTCATTTTATAATATATGTATTTCCCAAATATTTCAAAATTAAACAAAATATTCCTAAATAACTCATAGTTTAAAGAGAAAGTCTCAAGAGAAATTAGAAAATATTTCTAATTAAATGGAAAATACATCATAAAATTTGTGGAATACAATAAAGCAATGCTTAAACAAAAACTCATTATATGTATATATTAACCTAGAAGACAAATTTCAAATAGATCTGTGTTACACCTTAGGAAAATAGATTAAAGAAAATAATAAATTAAGCTCATACCACACAGAATAAAGTAAACAAAAAATATGGCAGCAGAAATTATTTAAAATGGAAAAAAGAGTACGATAAAAGCTGTGAAACAAAACTTGGTTCTTTGAAAAAAGTATTAAATCTTTAGCAAAATTCACCATAAAACAACTCTAAACAAAAAATATCTCATATCAGGAATGAAAGGGATAATGAATATCCTTCTGTGTCATGTAGACATTAAAGGTTAATTTGTAAATACTATGAA
Organism: Mustela lutreola; assembly: GCF_030435805.1. NCBI lineage: Eukaryota > Metazoa > Chordata > Mammalia > Carnivora > Mustelidae > Mustela > Mustela lutreola. Next base: position 23,946,521 of record NC_081302.1, on the reverse strand, counting down.
AAAATTCATTATTATAAATTTGAAAATTTAGGTGCAAAAGATAAAAATCCTTGAAAGTCAAGTCCTAAATTACCAAAACATACTGAGGAAGAAACACATAACATGATAACACAATTTTTATTATATAAGTTGAATTCTCTGCCTAAATTGTCCAATAAAGAAAACCTCATGCCAGAAAGATTCACTGTTACATTTATATGATATTTAAGGATTCAATAACATTGTTTTTTAATCTTTAAAAACACTAGGAGAAGAGAGAACATTTTCCAACTTGTTTTATGCAATCAGCACTTCTTACTACCTAAACTCAACAAATTTCAAGAAATAAGAAAACCACAAAATAATGCTTTTCATGAGTATATTTCCACAGTATTTTGTAAACATTAAAATAGCATACAAGCAAACACACAGATACAAAGACATATGGGATAGCTAGAGTTAACATGAGGTACGAAAGGATAATTCAATATATAAAATTCATTGTAATTCACTATATTTACAAAAGGCAGAGTAGTCATATGATCACCTTGGCAGACTTACAAAAGCATTTGCTCAACATCTGATCAAAAGAAACTCTCAGCAGATTAAGAATAGGTAAGTTTTTTAACCTCATATTGCAAATTTGTAAAAACCCTACAGATAACATTATTCTAAACTGTGAAAGGCTGAACTGTTTCCCTGAGAAATCAGGAACCAGGCAAGTATGTCTAGTTTCACCCATCTAAAATACCATTATAATGGAAGTCCTAGTTATTGTAATAAGAAAAGAAAAAAAATACAGATTGGAAAGTGAAAATTGTTCTAAAGAACAACTTGGTTGTCTATGTAAACCTTACGGTGAAATCTGCACAAAACTTTGTAGAAATAATGTGAGTTCAGCAAGATTTCTGGATACAAGGGCAATATACAGCTATCAATTGTGTTTCTAATTTCTAGCAATATTAACAATTCTAAAATTTATATGAAAAGGTAAAAGAATTGGAACAGCAAAAATAATTTTAAAAATAACAAAGTTCAAAAAGTTACTTTACCTTATATTAAGACTTTACGATAAAGTTAAAATAATCAAGACCGTGTAGTATTAGTGAAGAAATAAACAATGAGATCCATGGAATATAAGAGTTCTGAAATCAACATACACAATATGTTCAACTGATCTTCGAAAAAAGTGACAAGACAGTTCAATGAAGAAAGGATAGATATTTTAACAAACGGTAAAGGAAAACTGAACATATATATGAAAGTAAAAAATACCTTGACTTATACTTGATACCTGATACCAAAATTATAGCAAAATGGTTTATTGACAGACCTAAATGTAAACCTTAGAGTAATAAAATTTAGAAACAAAATTTAGAGGATTTTGTTATGAAAATATTTCTTAGGTTGCAATATTCCACTCTGTGTACTATAAGTTTTTTTTTTTAATTCATTTGCTCATGGAAAGAAATTTCAGTTTTTTTCTAGATGATGGCTATTATGTAGAATGTGGCTTTGAAGATCGCTGTACAACTTTTTATATAAACTTCATTTCCTTTCTCTAGGATAAATGCCCAGAAGTACAATTATCCTGTCATTTGATAAGTGGATTTTAATTTTATAGAAAACATTCAAACTCTTCTGGAGTGGCTGCATTTTTTTACTTTTCTACTAGCAAAGTTTGACAGATCAAGTTAGCTTTGCCATCACTATAAAATTTCACATTTTATCTTTTTAAATTTTAACTCTTTTAATAAGTTTGTAGTGATATCTTATTATGGTTTTAATTTAATTTCTCTAATGCTTAATTAAATTGAGGATCCTTTGAAATGTTTATTTTCAATCTTTATATCTTCTTTAAGTGTCTGTTTAAATCTCTTGATGATTTTATAATTTAATTGTTTTTTACCTTTGAGTTTATGGAGTATCTTATATATTAAGGATACACATCCTTTGACAAATGCAAGATTTTCAAACAAATATTTCCCCCAAGTCTTTGTCTTGTATTTTCATCCTTATCACAGAGACCTCTCAGAGTAAATGTTTTAATTTTGATAAATTTTGAGGTATAAACTTATTTTCTTTTGTGGATAGTGTTTTATTCTTCATTATTTTGGTCATGTTTAAGTACTCTTTGTTAACTCTAGGTTATGAAAATTTTCTCATATGTTTTGTTAAATTTGATATGTTTTTGAACATGGTAACTTTATTATTAATTATTTTTATTTTTGTCAGGATTTTATAATTTTAAGCATACAATCCTTCTACATTTTTTGCTAGATTTAAACCTAATTATGTCAGATTTTTGGAGCCATTATTAATGATATTCCTAAAAAAAAAAAGTTCCTAATTTTACATTGCTTTTATTTGCATGCTGACTTTTTATCCTGTAACCTTAGTAAACTCACTTAATATTTAAAGTTAATTTTAAGTTTCGTTTTCTTTGACTTTTCTACATATGTATTTATGTATCCTGTGAATAGATACATTTTTCATTGATTCATTTCCAATCTCTCTACCTTTAATTATTTTTTTCCCTCAATCTGTTGCATTGACTAGGAATTTCTAGTACCATGATGAATAGATATGAATAGAGTGAATATCCTTGCCAGTTACTGTGTGTTATTGCCTTTGGCAGAAAAACATCCAATCTTTCACGATTCTTTATCATGACAAATATAAGATTTTGTAGATGCTCTTCATAAGAATGAGAAAATTCCAATGAATTCCTATTTAGCTAAAATGCTAGTTATCTAGACTTTTTATCAAAAATGTATTTTGAATTTTGATAAACACTTAACAATACATCACCCTATATGGTTATGTGGTTTTTCTTCTTTATGTAACTCATCTTACATAAATTAAATACATTTAAATTACATACATTTAAAGTATTTTTTTTAAAGATTTTATTTATTTGTCAGAGAGAGAGAGGGAGAGAGAGCGAGCACAGGCAGACAGAATGGCAGGCAGAGGCAGAGGGAGAAGCAAGCTCCCTGCCGAGCAAGGAGCCTGATGTGGGACTTGATTCCAGGACGCTGGGATCATGACATAAGCCGAAGGCAGCTGCTTAACCAACTGAGCCACCCAGGCGTCCCTCAAATTAAATTGTTTTAATCAGAACAATAGAGGAAGCCGGACGCTTAGTATGAAAGTACACTTGAATGGCAGTATTTTATATTGTAACACGGGTAATCAGGTTATGTTTTATTTTGGAAACATTGGCTTTTCTCAGGTATCCTTACTGACTTCTGTTAAAAATGATAGAATATATGCTACTTGGATGTTTAAAACAAAATAGTGAAATCCCATAAAATGTTAAGAAGTCAGTTATGTAATATATGATTATTTGTTTTTAAAACCCTCATGATTGATTTCTGTCTCATAATTATACATATTTTATCTCAGAAGTTATTAGAGGATACCAATTAACTTATGCCTAATAAAAATGCTTTACCTGACCTTTGGCCAATAATTACTAAAATAGTTTTAAATTCATATTTTGTTATTGTTATAATTTATTTTGAGAATCATTCTGAACTTTGGAAAACACAACAAATAACAGAGTACACATGGATATATTTATCTATCATGGGAAAAACATCATGAGAAGATTAAAATATATATATTATTTTAAGATTCTGAAGTACTCATTTCAGCGAAAATCAAGTAATCCTGAAATAGAAGAAATCTAGTTATCAGTGTTTTCCCATAGATTCTTTTACCTTAGCTAAAGATGATAATTATTGATTATGTGATATGAAACAGTAGGTTGTTACAGAAGATTTATAAGTCATCCCTAGCAATAAAGAATTTCTAGGAATCTTAATAATTTCTTACAATTCCCATGCACATTTATTCCAAAGACAAAGCAATAAAGCTTGAACCATACCCTCATGAACCCCACTTTTGCTCATAAACACAAACCACAAAATTACATATCAAAGAGCCCCAGGGTCTAATACTACCTCAGGCTCCAGCCAGGAAGCCAGAAAGTTGCAACTTTCAAAAGGGCAATCAAATATTCAGTGTATATATTACAAATACCATGGATTTAGTACTTCCCATTTTCTTTCTTCTTTTTTTATTCATTGCGGAGCTAATGCATTGATTATAAACATCTTGAAAACATCCTGTTCTGTCTGCTATGGAAAAACTGAACAAAAGCTGAAATTTTCTTAAAAGAGGTATAAAATCAATAAAGTTATAACAGAAGTACTTTCAGAGTTTTCACAAAAGTCCAGGAACTGTGGTACAAAATGAAAATTTGTTCATTTAAATATGAATAATTTCCTTAGAAAAAATTATTATTGATTTAAATTTTAATTTTTAAATTTTTATTTTTTAAGGATTTTATTTATGAGAGAGAGAGAAAGAGTGGGGGGAGAACAAGCAGGGAGAATGACAGAGGGACAAGACAAAGCAGGCTCCCCATTGAGCAGGGAGGCCAACATGGGGCTCCATCCCAAGACCCCGTGATCATGACCTGAGCCGAAGGTAGATACTTAACCATCTGAACCACCCAAGAACCTCTAGTGATATTAATTTTTAATATTGATGTTAATTTAATGCAAAATTCTCAATCCCAACTTCAAATGGCACCGTGGGTTAGTGATATGCCAGGTAATGACCCACAGTAGCATACCCAGATAAATTTATCATAGATTTTGACTACTAAAAACATTCATGTTATTATACTTGTTTTGATTATAAATTTCTTGAAGCAGAGACTGTGTCTTTACTTATTTGGCCTCTAGCAGTTATGATATATCTTACATAGACCAGATACTTAATAAATAATATGCAAAGAGGCATCTTGGATAGACATGTAAGAATATGTAACTGGCACAATGTACCTAATTTAACTGAGAGCAGTAACACAGACTTAATGGATTGAAGTTCTTCTGGTTGTTCTTAATCAAGCATTTGATATTTTTGATGCTTATTTCCTCATTTGAATTCAAATATTACGGAGCACAAATATATCCACTACATAATACTGGGCTTATATCACCAGAGTAGAAATGATTGTTTTTAAAAGAGCAAAACTGAACTTGATAATGCAAGAGGGTCAAGGAGATTTGTCGGTTACTCCAAAAATGTATTTGGCTCAAATTTTTCTTCTGAAGTGTTGATTAAATTAGAAATTTATAAAGATTGGCATAAAGCCATTTCTGACTTTACTTATAAATGACTGAACTTATATTTTTCTTTCTAGTTGTAGCAGTTATAAAACAAGATAATTTTCATTACTTTTATTAACTCCCAGTGATCTGACTCGCAGTGACATCTATTCCAACATATATGATGAAAGTTTAAAAAAAATAACTTTAAAACCACAGAACACAAGATCATTGAATTCAGTCAATTGATACTTGCTGTGCTTTCTTGACATTAGTTTGTGTCTTCATAGCTAAAAGAGTTGTATGTATTTGTTAAATTATAAAATCTACAAGAAATGAATTTGAAACAGTTTTAGTGATTTATATGATTTTATTTTTGCAAACTTTTTTCTCTATTTTAAAAATCAGTCACTATTATCAGTTAAGAAAATCTTTAAGAATTGCCATTTTGTATTAGAGAAATTAAAACACGGCTCATATATATATATATATATGTATGTATATATTACTTTAAGGTAGTCATCTTTAATGGGAAGTGACTTTTCTAAACAAAATTAAAAATTTGTTACATATGTGGGCAAAATGATTGAAGCTTCATCTGAGTTATTTAGTGCCATGTTGTTAAGTTATAGGCACATCTAAATGAGGGTTAAATCTGATTTAAAATGGATTATAAAAACTAGAATTTTCTGCATGAAATGCTGAGTCCTTTTTAGATTTAGTTAATTTTTGTCTAAGCAAGTGTTGAAAGAGCTGACCCATAGGATTAAAAATCTTAATCTTCAAATCTTCTCAACTCTAAAAAGAGTTGAGATTAGCCAATTATTATTTTTTTAATCAATGAAATTATGCTGAGCTTTATTGTTCACTACCACAGCAAATTGAAATTACAGTGTTCTATGATAAACTTTATTATGACAGCAAAAAGAAAGAAATAAGGAGAGACTGGGTGGCTCAGGTGGTTAAGCTTCTGTTTTTGGCTTAGGTCATGTTCTCCAGGTCCTGGGATCTAGCTCCCAGCTCAGTGGGAAGCCTGCTTCTCCTTCCCTCTCTGCCTCTTCGCCTGCTTGCCTTCTTACTGTCTCTGTCTCTCTCAAATGAATAAATAAAATATTTTTAAAATATATAGAAATAAATCCCAAGAACAAACTGAAAAGTGGGATGATAGCATTAATCAGCTATTTGATCTCACCCAAATGTAGGGGGACACAAATGTCTGATAAACAACTAAAGAGACTCTCAGAAAAGTACTTTCTCTTGCCAGTGTCAGTTACAAAGCAAACATAAGATCCTGTTGTAATCGGTGAATTACAATTTTAAAAGTCTGATTTTAAAACCTTCTTGAAAATATAGCATGTGAGTCATCACTTGCATGACTTTATGGTTGAAGGTTCTGTATACAGCAGCCTGAAGACATGCTTATTCAATGAATCATCAGTGGATGGTAGGGGTGGCTTATAAATCTATCCCCATTCACATTGCAGAAAGATAAATCACACTGAAGTTTATAGGCTTATAAAATGTTGTATCACGCACTTCTTATTCTAAAAGCTTTTTGTTGACATAGCTCTTACAAAATATGCCGTGCCAGCTATTCTTTTCATCAGTTGGAGTGGGCATCATTGCTTTTCTATGGAATTTACTTTTAATAGAATCCCTTACCTCTGATTGCAGTAACAATTATTATTATTATTATTATTTTTGCTAAAGAAACAATTGATTTGTTCTTAAAATCTTGACAAAATAATATACTGCTGCTGATGAGCTGGCAGCTTACTTTTTAATTATTTACCATTTAAACTACACTTTCACCTAAATTTGGGTTAGTTTTGTAATACAAGGTAAGTAAAAGAAAGATAAAAAGGTTAGTTGATGGGCAGTAATGGCAGGGTCTAAAATGAGTAACAAAGCTTTTTAGAGATCAACCTGACAGACTTTAAAGATATTGTATTCTTAAGTACTTATTATGTAGATGACTGTAATTTGTGTGGAATTAAGTTTAAAGAAATTGAAAGTTACTGACATTATGTTTATAGAATTTTCCAGGATTTGAGATAATGTTAAGAAATTACAAATTTCTCCTCTCAATGCTTGCTTAGGTTTATTTATTGGAAAAAAAGAAAGAAAGAAAGAAAGAAAGAAAGAAAGAAAGAAAGAAAGAAAGAAAGAAAGAAAGAAAGAAGCAAAGAAAGCTCTGAGGTCACTTTCTTCTTATATATTCACACCTTTATTTCATCAGTGTATATTGCTTAATTGCCTGACTGATACTGAAAATGCCATCCAATGTATCCAGTAATTAAAGTAATCAAACTGAAAGGAATAATAGGTTTAAGTCTCCTTTGATATAGACAGTAAAGGAAAAGGAACTAAGTCCCTGCTCATCCTCCAAAAGTGATTTCAGTTCTTTAAGAAAGTATTGTAAGGTCTCCTAGCCTAGAGTGAATGAAATCCCTGGGAAATTATATTGGAATAAATAAGCATAAATTGTGATTAAAAGACATATTTTATGATGAATATTATTAGAGCAGAGTTTACCTGAACAGTATAATTATTGAAAGTATTTATTATCAATAAAAATTTTTAATGAGAATCTATATAATCATTACGAATTTAATGAAAAATAAAGGCAAAATCTCTTACTTTTTTTTTTTAAGATTTTATTTATTTATTTGTCAGTTGAGAGAGAGAGAGCAAGCATAAGCAGGGGGAACAGCAGGAAGAGGGAATAAAGTCTCCCCACTGAGCAAGGAGCCCATTGTGGGACTTGATCCCAGGACCTGGGATTATGACCTGAAGCAAAGGCAGACCCTTAACCGAGTCACCCATGCATCCCTCTTAAGTCTTTAGAATAATAGAAATACTAAATATATCTATGTATTTCTTTGTTTTCTTGGTCTTTCTTAAAACTATCTTTTTGGGGTACTTGGGTGTCTCAGTCAGTTGAGTCTCCAACTCTTGATTTCAGCTCAGGTGATGATTTCAGGGCTTGGGCGTGGCACCTGCTTGAGATTCTCTCCCTCTTTATCCCTCCGCCTTTCTCTCCCAGCTCTCTAAAAATACATATATTTTTTAAACAATAGCTTTATTGAGATTATTCACATATAAGATTCACCCTTTAAAAGTGAACAATTAAGTGTTTTTTTTTAGTATATTACTAGAGTTATGCAGGCATTACTATTACTTGGCTTTAGAACATTTCATCACACCTAAAAGAAATTTCAAACACATTAGCAGTCACTCCCATTTATTACCCCTTCGCTTCCCAGGACTTGTCAACCACCAATCTATTTTCTTTATGAATTTGACAACCTGTACATACCACATAAATGGGGTCATAAAATATGTGGCCTTGTGTCTGGCTTCCATAACATATGGTTTTCAATGTTCATACATGTTGTGATATGTATAAGTACTTTTATTCTTTTTATTACCAAACCATATCATTGTGTATGGAGGAATATTCATTTTATCCACTCATTTAAGGATATTTGAATTATTTTCATGTTTTGACTATTAAGAATAAAGCTGCTGTGATCATTTATATATGTATTCTCTTGGACATACATGATCTTATTGCTTTTACGTATATAACAATGAATAGAATTATTGGATCATATGATAATCTGTTTAACATTTTGAGGAACTGCCTAATGCTGTTCTAAAGTAGCTACAGCTATGTAGTAAGTTTTAAAAAAAGACAATGTGATTACTACAGATTTTTTTCAAGATTCTTTTTGGCTGGTCTAGACATTTACTAATCTGGCATTTCCATTTAATTTTAGGAATATGATTTTCAACTTCCACAGAAAAATAATACAGCTAAGTTTTCCATAGGAATTTTATTTAATCTATAGATCAACTCATGGAACACTGCCATCTTAATAATGTTAGTCTTCTGTTCCATGAAAATAGGTGTCCTTCCATTTATTATTTTAAATTTCCTTTCAGCAGTGTTTTATATTTTTCAGTGTACAAGTTTTGCACTAGTATTATCTTTTATAACAAGTTTATTATTTTTAATGTTACTGTAAATTGAATTTTTACTTAATTTCATTGCTTGGTATATAGAAATAAAACTTATTTTTATATCAATTTTTGACCTGTAAGCTTACTAAGCAAATTTGTTAGTTCAGATAGTTTTAGTGGATTCCTAAGATTTTTGTGCATACAAGTTCAAATTTCTGAATAGAGCTAGTTTTATTTTTTCCTATCCAATCCATGTGTTATATATACATATATTTATTCTCTTATTGACCTAAGTAAAACTTCTACTACAATGTTAAATAGAAGTGACTATAGGGCAATTCATATATTCTTCTTAATCATAGAGTATTTTCTTGATCTTAAGGGAACAATGATTAGCAAAAATACTATGCAGTATCAGAATCAGATGTTGCAATTATTTACTCTTCTCACAATATACTGTCCACACATCATTACTCAAGGAAAATGGAAGTATATATTATGTTGTCAGTAGTTATTTCTGTGAACATAATACTCAATATGACCAAACAAAAACAGTAATGAAATATGTAAGCTATTATTAATAGCAAACTTCAAATGCTTGCTACTAATCCCAGTGATTGTTTTGTAAATCAGTATTATATTGAGAGATATTGGAAAGCTAGAGTACAGCTCTACATCTTCACAGCATTTGTATTTTAAGGAAAACTAAAAGATTAAAACTTACATGACTACACAGAGCTATGTCCACAAAATTTATATGAAAGTAAAAAAATTTGCATAAATAGATAAGTGAACAAAGATTTACCAAATATTTATTTCCAAACCTTTATACATATACTCTTTTATTTAGTAGCTGATATCCAATGCAAACAGAATCATTTTATTACAGGAAAGAGCAGCTATTTATTATTAACAGCCATTGCTATTTATCTAATTTGCTGTAAATATATTTCAGAATCCATTTACATTTTGCTACTTCAAAAATTCTCTTTGTACTATAGGTTACTGTATAAATTTCTGTCCTTGGTTGGAATGAAAGCAAGTGATACAATTCTGTAATATACTTACTATAACTGAGAATGCAAGATCTTTGGAAAAATACAAAGTATTCATTCTGCCTTCATGCGGACCTTACTTGAAGTCCAACGTTATAAGTTAGATCATAGAATCAGTAGAGCTTCAAGTGCCCTGATTTAAAACTACATAATCTCAATTTCATATTGAGGATTCCTTGCATCTTTAGTATCATTAAGAATCATCAGGGGCATAATTTGAATGTATTCAAAACTGCTTATGAGTAATGTTTGTTTAGCCCAGCCTGCTTACAGTTCCTAAAATTCGTGCTCTCATTATTGCTCTAAAATGCCTTTGTTCATATTAACTTGCTGACAAGAGCTGGTCTTGTTTGTTTTCCCCATTTATTTAAAAACCACTGTGTGGGGTGCCTGGGTGGCTCAGTGGGTTAAGCCGCTGCCTTTGGCTCAGGTCATGATCTCAGGGTCCTGGGATCTAGTCCCACATCTGGCTTTCTGCTCAGCAGGGAGTCTGCTTCCTCCTCTCTCTCTCTGTCTCTGCCTGCCTCTCTGCCTACTTGTGATCTCTCTCTGTCAAATAAATAAATAAAATCTTAAAATAAACAAACAAACAAACAAAAACCACTGTGTGATCCCTTGTGACCTAGCTCTTTTTGGCATTTACAGTTGTTTTCACATCAAGTGTTCCCTACCTTTCTTGATAGCTGTTCCTGGATTCATTCTAAGTGCCATATTCTCCATTTGGAAACATTGTTCCCTTCAAAGTTTAACTCTTCATAATTCTTGACACCTAACAAATGGTGAATTTACTCTCAGGGGCATATTTTTTACTCTACATATAAATCCTGTTACATGCATCACCCAGAAGTCTACAAGACATGCTAATGGTTCAGATCAATTGTGACCTTATAATTCATGTCTCCTTAAGTGACTTTGCTTCTATGACGGTAGTAAATACTATACGTGTATGGATAAAGGGGAGATGGAAGTTGTCCAATTCCACATAATAGACATTTGTGCATGTCAGCTGTAGATCAGCTGTGTACAAATACCTCAATTTTCCTATATTAAACAGTATTTACTTATGTTGAGACTAATCAGAAAATATTAAAAAGGAAAAAATAACTTTAATGTTTATCTATATTTACTCTAAAACATACCATATTTATTTAATGACTAACTCTATGAAGTTTTGCTTTGCTATTAATATTGCTAAGGGGAATGATAGTTAAAGTATTCTTGTATACAAAATATATTAAATGTACATAGGATTGATTTCTACCAGTGAATTTATTGGGTCCCAATGTATGAGAACAAATAAATTGTCAGAAAGCTTTAAATAATGGTGTACTTCCAGGAACCTCTTATCATATTCTTGCTAACATTTGATGAGTGAAAATCATATATGATATTATTATATTACTTTATGGTTACTACTACATGTGAATATTTTATTTTTTATTTGACTATTAATGTTTCTTCTGTAACCCGTCTTTTCTTCTCTTTGCACTTACTAAATCTCTCTATTCTCTTCAATATTCCAGTAGAGCTTCTCACATCTATAATCATAGGTTTTTGTTGTCGACTATATGTGAATTTCTTTTTCTTCTGAACTTCTAGTATAGATTTTAATTTTGTTACTGTATCCAGGGTTTCACAGCAGTTCTTCAAAATTTCATCCCTTTGCTGCTGATTTTCATTCTCCCTCCTTAGTGTTTTCTGTCCCAGTTCTTAGAGGCACTGGCCTTTGTTTCCTACTGAAGAGGTCAAATCATTTCCTGTCATTTACAAAATGAAATATTCAGAGTGAAGCTTTTGCTATAATTATTCAAAATGTTTATACATTTGCTTTTTTGTGAAGTTTTTGGTTTTTTTTTTGGCAATCAAGTTTCTTCATTTTATCTACTCTGCAGCATTTGACATACTTGATTCTATCAGCATCTTGGTGTATTACCTTCATTTAATTATTCTTCTATCTCACAAGACAGTCATTCCAAGTTATGATTGTTGGCTGCCCACACCCCTCCCCATGCACCTCTAATTACTGAGGTTTTCTAGAACTGAGTCTTATACCCACTGTTTTCCTTTGTGTACATTTATTATCTTGAGAATGAAATGCAAGGCTGGGAGTTTAAATGTCATTTATGCTAATATTTTCTGCATTTGTATTTCTAAACCTGGTATTTCTATTTGACTTGGGTATTAGGTCTATTAGGCTTTCCTAAAGGAGAGTCTGAGAAGAGAATTTACATGCAAGGAAGTATTGTCATGGGTAATCTAAAAGAGCCAGAGGAGATATAATAGGAAACAAGAAGCCCAAAGAAGACTGGTTCTCAGATAAGTCTAGCCCTAGGGTGATGGTATAAATTAAACCATAGAGCTTGCCCACTAAGAGGAAAGGGATATTGGCTTTGTTCTTCATTCACTATTGCCCTGGAAGAATTATCACTGTGAGGTGGTTCAGTAGTCCAAATGCAATCTCTGAGCAGGTATTGGCAGCAGTGTAGGCAGTGCATGTGGTAGCTGGGTGAGCAGTAGGAATAAAGCAGTAAATGGGAACCTAAGGTATTTGGGTGGTGAACCAACAGTGTGTGCTCCAGGGCCAAACTGCCTACTTCGTATCTTTGCTTTCATATCCCGGAGTCACATAACTAACACAGATTTAAAATAAAGTTTTCTTTCTGCTCATACACTCGTCTCTTCTCATGATTGCCATTTTCCCTAAGTATTAAGTGACAAAATCTTTTACTCAGTTACCTAGACCAAAAACCCAGGAGACCTCTTTTATTAATTTTTTCTGCACATATACTGTATTTAAGCTTATTGTTAAGACTGTCACTCCATATTCAAAACTTTCCCTAATTTTCATATTTTATGACCGGAGGGGGATGGGGCTCGGCATTTTAAAAATACATAACTTTCTGTCAATTCACACAACTATATTGTTACCTGTTCATTATATATTGCAGAAGCAATTAGACAAGGAGAAAAAAAAAAGGAGAAAAAACTTAAAGCAGACTACTAAAATAAAAATAAACATTTGTTAGGTGGGCTAACTTATCAACTATATCTAGGCATTGTCATGTTCCTGCTTAGAGACAAGAATTCTTTTTTGTATAAAAACAGAAAAGTCTGAGTACTTAAGGGAATATACCCCTTATCAGTTATGATAAATTAGCTCTGTCTATATTTAGGGTCTTTGTTATGTCTTTCTCCTAGTTGAGTCATCTTTTGGAGTGATAAGACAAAGAGTTCTGAGGGGAAAGGTTTCCAATTCAAGTCCGTAGCTTTTGTTGATTTAGCCCTATGCTTACATCATATTCAGTTCTTTAAATTGCTATAAGTCAGAGGTTACTTTTCAAACTTTAAAGTACTTGAATGGATTTTCACAGTACTGCATGTATTTAAGTGGAATTGTGCAGCTTTCCTGACTTGTTTTAATGCTTTATGTGTCTTTGATTTCCGAAACATCAAAGTAAGCTGAGACTTTTATGCAGTCAACCAAAATATTACACAATAAAATAAATAATACACATGAGTATTGGGAAATATGAAAGAATCATAATAACAGCACAAATTTAACCAATCATAAATTGAGGTATACCATTTAGAAACTTTTATTAAATATGGTAATATATTAGGTCTTAAACACATATATTCATTGAGAGAGGACAAAAAAAGATATTCAGCTGGTCTTATCCTTGGCTGTAAGTCTTACTTTCTTTGGAAGTAGAACATCATAACAATTTTTACTTCCCTAAGACTTTTTTCAGTTGGATGTTTCAAAGTAGCCTATTTATTTTTAATGATTTGATATTCTGTCTTCACTGCCTTTTACAAGGTTAAGTTACTTTAACTTTTATATTACTAAAAATACTGTTTAATCCAAAGCCCTAATGTTTCAAAAGCTACACATATAAGCAGAATTAATGACTTGCAGACAGTGTTCTTCATTTAGTCTATCCAAAATGCAGAGTGCTGCTTTAGCTTTTAACGGCTATAACTATTGTTGCTATCATGGGGTCTCTGCACATATTTGCTGCTTGGTAGATCTCAGCAGGACAATAAAACGTATGTTCTTTGTTGGAAACTGGGATTTTTAAAGCCTTTAACAAAAAGGCCTAATGATGAATACTTTTTCCAGTCTCTGTGGTTGGTGAAATTCTGTTTTACAGAGAAAACATTAAAAAGGCCGATAATACACAAGTAAAAATCTACTTCTAAGCCACATTTTGTTAAATAAACATACTGAAGAATTAGTTATTTATGCTATTATTTCTACTTGAGCTACCAAAAATAGCATAAAAGTTGTATTTTGACTTGCTTCATTTTTTTTTAAAGATTTTATTTATTTATTTGACAGAGATCACAGAGAGGCAGGCAGAGAGAGTGAGAGGGAAGTAGGCTCCCTGCCGAGCAGAGAGCCCGATGTGGGACTTGATCCCAGGACCCTGAGATCATGACCTGAACCAAAGGCAGCAGCTTAAACCACTGAGCCACCCAGGCGCCCCGACTTGCTTCATTTTACATATACAAAGACCCAGTTTGAAAATTTAACTGAAGAAATTGTCATTACAATCTACTTTTCTCTATTTTCAGAAATGTAAAGATATTAGAAATTATTAAAAGATACAAATTTCAAAACATAGTAATATGTTATATTTTTGTTACGATTAGAAACCAGATATTGTAGTTATGACTAAACTTTATTCAAGAACAAAGGGCAGTGTCATGTGTCTGACCATATTCCTTTAATCTAATTTCTTATATTTTACATGTATACAGGACAAAATCTATCTACCAAATAGAGCATGGTGTATATGTCCTTTCATGCAAATTATGAAAAATGTATACATAATCTGCTTGTTCCTTTTATTTTTACTTTTAACTATATTTACGATCTGATTTCACTTTCATGTAAGTTTCAACTGGAAGTATTCAAATTTGTGGATAGATAATCACATTTTGATGTTTTCATTCTTATATTGTGGACATATGCTTTGTTTCCAGTATCTCTACTATACCAAACTACTGCAATAAGCATTCAGGTCTAAGTTTCCTACTGTACTTGTGCTACAAATGTGTCAGGGTATTCAGCTAAGAGTGAAATTGCTGAGGCATAGATTATGCATATTTTCAGTTTAATTAGCTGGTGGCAAATTGCTTTAAAATCATAACATCATTTTACCCTCTCAGAATCAGTTAAGGAAAATAATTCTTTTATTCTTACCAATATTTGAACCTGTCATCCTACTCTATTTTTCCCAATATTGTGGTTTGAAATAATAACTTTTAATTGCTTTAGTTTATACTTATCTGGTAGCTTGTAAGGTTAAGCTCCTTTTCATATCTTTAAATGCTATAAATATTTGGGATTCTGTGACTTCTTAATTTCTGTTCATGGACTTTGTTCTAAACACTATAGGTTATCTTTTCTTTATATACCTTGGATACTGTGTGTCTTCTATTATGTTGAATTGTTCTCCCATCTGTCATTTGAATCTTTTGTTTGGGTAAAAACATTATCAGAATGCTGTGTTCTAAAATCAATCATGAGAACTGCTATTTAATTTTAAATAAATTAATTATAAAGATAAAGGAAATGGTAGATTGCATTGGTATAGAAAACATGACTTAGTTGATTATTTCTGTATGTATTACTTCTTAGGGGGGTTTGATCAAATGCCTTTTTTTTTTTTTAAGATTTTATTTATTTATTTGACAGAGAGAGATCACAAGTATATGGAGAGGCAGGCAGAGTGAGAGAGAGAGGGAAGCAGGCTCCCCGCTGATCAGAGAGCCCAATGTGGGACTCAAACCCAGGACCCTGAGATCATGACCCGAGCCGAAGGCAGCGGCCCAACCCACTGAGCCACCCAGGTGCCCCTCAAATGCCTTTTTATAAAGGATAATGTTTTGCATTTATCTGATTTACATGTAACAAGCAAGGATGTGTTTTGTTCTGATAAAATAAATAGTAGCTAACTTGCTCTAACATTTTAGGTTTTATTTCCACTACTTATTAAAACCCCATTTTCATCTAAGGCAGAAATGAAAAGAAAGAAAACATTGTAAGAATTAGAAAACAATTATTGAGAAAAGAACTTCTTATTTTGAGATAGAGTTTTCCAGGTTACAGTTTTCAAGTAAGGTAAGTTTTATCCTTATCATTTTGTCCCTATTTCTTTTCAGAAGTAGGCGCATAACCTCTCTCAACAAACAGCAACATTTCCTCCTATATTTTTGTTTTAATTTGATGTAGGTCTAAATTGCCTACAGTGAAAGTCACCCCTTTTAATGTGCAGTTATGTGAGATTCGAACTGCAAAGAGTTGTGTGACTGCAACCCCAGTCAAAATTCCCTCATACCCACTTGTAAACAAGCTGTGTTCTCATTTGATCTCCTGGAAGCTGATGATCTGATTTAGGTCAGTACAACTTTTCCTAATCCAGAATAACCATTTAAACAGGCTTAGTGTGTAGTCTTTTGGGTTTGTCTTCATTCTATTAGTATTGTGAATGTGAGATTAATCCATGCTGATGCCTGTGTAGGTAGTTGGCTGCTTTTTAACGGAGTGGTACTTCATTGTATGGATTTAACATTGACTGTTTACCAGTTCACTAGCTAAATGTTTGGGCTGTTTCTAGTTTCTGACAATTCTGAATAGTTGTTATAAATATTCACAAGGGATATTTGAATGAATACAGTAGTCATATCTTTGGGTAAATACCTAGAAGTGAAATTGCTGGATCTTATGGTAAGTGCACGTTAGTTTTAT
Source organism: Mustela lutreola (assembly GCF_030435805.1). NCBI lineage: Eukaryota > Metazoa > Chordata > Mammalia > Carnivora > Mustelidae > Mustela > Mustela lutreola. Next base: position 23,929,641 of record NC_081302.1, on the reverse strand, counting down.
AAGGAACAGTGTTCCATCTGTCTGTGCAATGTTGCCTCCCCTACAGAAATATATGAGTTTCCCTATCTCCAGTCCCTCATCAACACCTAATGATGGCAGGAGCAGGAACTTAGCCATGCTAGAAAGTGTTTAGTGGTATGTAACTGTCATTTTAAACTGATTTCACTTAAGGGCTAATGATATTAAGCATCTTTCCACAGTCTAATTTGCTATTTATGTGTTTTTATGATGAAGTTTAAATCTTTTACTGATTTTTTTAAGTTGCTTTTATACTTAGTGAGTTTTAAGAGTTCTTTATATATTCTGGATGCAAGTCTTTTATTAGTTATCTATTCTAGAAATATGTTACAATTGCCCTTTGCTTGCTGTTTTATTCATTTTTGTTTGTTTATTTGTTTGTTTTACTCTTTATACATTGTCTTTTGGCAGACAGAAGTTTTCAGTTTCAGTTTGTTTTTCTTTTATAAGTTATATTTTAGGAAAAATTTGCATGTCCTAAGGAAATCATTTTCCTATGGTTTTTGTAAAAATTAAAGTTAAATAGTCACATATAATTGTTTATTTGGTTTTATGTATGGTGTAACAATTAGATTGAGTTTCAGCTTTTTTCTACGTGAATGTTCACTTGTTCCAGCCCACAATCTCTAGAAGAGAAAAATGTCTCAAATCCATGATCTTAACACCAGATTTCATACAACTAGTAAATTAACATCAGAGAGGCACTTTTTTTCTGTATAGAAAATTTGCAGAGTTTGTATTCATGGATATATAGGCTGTGTCTTTGTGTCTCTGTGTCGTGTGTGTGTGTGTGTGTGTGTGTGTGTGTGTGTGTGTTTGTGTGTGTGTGTTGAAGGTGGTATCAATGATTAGTAAACACATGTTGAGCTCTCTCTAATTAAACTTTCTTGATAATACTTGAAATTGAGTGAATTTTTATTTAGGTCAAACACTTGCTCACAACTATGTTTTTAAATGTTTTTAAATTTGCTTTCTCCAATGAGAAAAGAATAGAAAATATGGCATGTACACTATGGAATTAACTATCTAATCACATGTTTAAAATGTTGACTAAACATATTTCCAAATCCCTAAGTATGACTTCATGTTCTTTATGTTTGCTCTCATTTCTACTTTTTCCTAATGTCATTATATTTAACAAGTATATTTGGCATTCTTTAGAAATAACAAGAGTTATGGATATAGTAAAGTTATTGATACAGTTTATTTTAATTTTTGTGAAAAATAGTCATCATAAGACTTCCATTTGTAAAGCACGTATACAGTGTATCCAAAGTAGAACTCTAGAGATCATCTATTTATTTACTGTTTATGTTTTCTTCAAAGGCTCATTAAAAAGGGGAATTGTAAATAATGCAAAACTATGAGGAGTTGTGGATACACACTCAAAAGTAAGAGAAAAATTGATAAGCTTGAATACATAAGTTTTTATTTTTTATTTATTTTTTATTTTTTAAAGATTTTTTATTTATCCATTTGACAGACAGAGATCACAAGTAAGCAGAGAGAGAGGAAGGGAAGCAGACTCCCTGCTGAGCAGAGAGCCTGATGGAGGGCTTGATCCCAGGAGCCTGAGCTCACGACCTGAGCCGAAGGCAGAGGCTTTAACCCACTGAGCCACCCAGGCACCCCCAATACATAGGTTTTTAAAGCAGCTCATTTCTCAAAAATATTCGAGATAAAAAGAAAAATAAATATTCTTGTGAAAATATGTTACAGTGTGCTATCCTCAGTACCTATCCTAGTAAAAAGTTATTCCTGGGGATAAAAATATATGTTTATAAAAAATAAAAAATTTAAAAAAAGTTATAAGTGCTGTATTTTCTATTAAATTGAAGGGAAAGTTTCAGTCCTTTTGTCTGTAATGGCAATAATATATGGGTGTTAAAAATTTTATTCCTGTTTCTAACATAAGAACAAATATAAAATATTAAGAAATAAAAATGTTCCAAAGTTCTGTAGCATGATAAAAAATAGCTTTTGACTTAGAATTAGCCCATAGTTCTGCCCATGTAAATAACCTAGCTCTCATTTATGTGACATATGATGACCTAACTACATCTTTAATTTCTTTTCTAATTTACTGGTAATGAAGACTAGTATAGTAAATAGTCACTTTATTATCTTATATTCAGCAATCTACACTTGTGCTAGTCAATTAATAAAAAATGATTAATGTGATAGAAGTAGCTCATTTCATCAGAGAATGGCATTTTCACTTGCTTTGACACTGCATTGTGGCAGTCATCTCCAAACATAAGGTCACAGCTGTTCTGTGACATTTTTACACAATGGAAAATCAGGCTGTTCCATAGAGAAATAAAAAAGAAATTTAATAACCTGACATTTGAAAGTAGAAAAAAAGCATTTCAAGTACAGGTAATTTTACATGGATCTTATGTGAAAACAACATCAGTGTTAAAGAAATAAAGAGGAATATTTTCTTAGGCCAATTATAATACACAGACCTAACAAGGCCATCATTGTGAGTCATTTTTCCAACCAGTGAGCAAGACTGACAGTTTATGAAACCTTTTTAGTAACTTGGGTCCATGCAAATCTCTTCAGTTTTTATCATATATGGAAAATTGCTATTTACTTGCAGTTTACTAGTGCTTTTATAACTTCAGGTATGTGTTTATTTTGATGTAGAACTGCCATAAATAAGTATATCTCTATCTTAAAATTGCACTTTTTTTTTTTTTTTCAAAGTAGTCTCCTTGTCCAATGTAAGGCTTGAACTCATGATGCTGAGATCAGGAGTGGCATGCTCTACTAACTGAGCCAAGCAGACGGCCCTAAAATTACACATTTTAATTGCAATGCAGTATAAGGAATATTATTACATTATTGAAAAGTTTTCTGTCCTCTCTTTTCAGTCCATAAATCTATCTATTCTACCACTACTGTCAGGTTGTTTTAATAATTTGAAGTTTTATTCTCAATTTCAATCTTATCTATAGTATACTTGCTAAATTTCTGTTTATTATTATTAAAAATTTGAGACTGGCTTAATAAAGACTAATCTACGAGTCTGTATAATTAGGCTTTTCATACTGAATATTGTAATTCTCATTATAAGGCATCTGGGCTATTACTTTTGATCTAACTTGAACATTCATTCAACTATCAGGTATGGTTTCTAGTAAAGGAAATATTAGGTTTTATGCACATTTGACTCCTTGTTCTGTAAAACAATTGAAAGCAGTGAGTCTTTTTACCGTTGTGCTTTTTGTCTTATTTTTTGAACATGCTCCAAATTCTGTGTATATATGATTCTTCTTCCATTATTTCATGTGTCTCCATGTATCTAAAAGCCTTCCATGCTGGTGACTTGGATTTGTAGTCCTCCCCTCCCCACCACCAGAATAGTCTGATATGTATTTATGTCTGTTTTTGGATTTGTAATGTGTATCTCAAGTTTAAAACTAAACTCAAAATTGAAACATTTTTTTTAACCCCACGAAATCCATGCCCTACCATCATCAAGTACCTTCCTTCTGTGTATCACACCAAAAGTTCGCTCACACACACATAGAGGAGGTATTCTTGACTTCTCATTTCTTTCCATGTTCCCACAACCAATCATCTTGTGAGTTGTTAATGTCTACTTATAATATTTAGTCTAAGTTCATCTTTCCTATTACCACTAGTCTAAACTATTTGCTCAGACTACTGTATAAGTGTCTCTTCATTGTTTGGTTTGCCTTTGTTTTGGTCTGTCTTATAGTTCCATTTCCAGATAGCCATTTCTAGAGCATAAATCAAATAACATAATATCTCTTTATAAAAAAGGCCAATATCCCATTTAAATCAGATTGAAATTCAGACTTTTTACCACATGGCTTACCAGGTGCTATATAAACTGGCCCAAATCTGCCACTGTAATTTCATCTCCCACTGCTGTTTGTATCCATTACGGGGGCTCGGAATTCCCTAGCCTTCTTTCTTTCCCTTGCACATACCAAGTTCAATTCAGTTTCAGAGTATTTGACATCCACTTGGAATTATAGAAACCATATCTTCAAATATCTACTTTCTTTTTATTGTATAGGTTTATTTTTTTTTTTAAAGATTTTATTTATTTATTTGACAGAGATCACAAGTAGGCAGAGAGGCAGGCAGAGAGAGAGAGGAGGAAGCAGGCTCCCTGCTGAGCAGAGAGCCCGATGTGGGACTCAATCCCAGGACCCTGAGATCATGACCTGAGCCGAAGGCAGCGGCTTAACCCACTGAGCCACCCAGGCGCCCTATTGTATAGGTTTAAATGCAAGTATCTTTTCATCAGATTACATGTCTTTGTCTTCCTAACTAAAAATCAATTAATTTCTATCACTTTACCAAGTGTATTTCCTTTATAATACTGAAAAGTACCTTAAAAATTTTTTATTATTTTTTGGCCTGTCTTTTCAATATGTCTTTTCATGATAGGATTAGTGCCCTCATAAGATGAGACTGGGAAGAGCTTGCACTCTTTCTGCCATATCCAGTCATGCTGATACACTGATTTTGACTTCCAGCCTCCAGAACTGTGAGAAATAAATGTGTGTGTTTTTTAAGCCACCCAATCTATGATATTGGTATGGCAGCCCAAGAAGACTAAGACACCAAATTCTTTTGTAATTAGAGACAAGAATATTTTGAAAAGACATTTCAAGGTACAGAATTAGTGTGACATTTCTTTATCAAAAGTCATACACACTTTTTTCTGATATGTTTGTCTGTTTCCTTATTTATTTTATTTCCATGGAATTGATTTTTCTAATATATCTACTAGTTATGTTAACCATCTTCTGTGGATTAATAAAATAGGAGGATGAAATAATCCTTGTTGATATTTTCCATGTATCCATTCTGTAATCCACTGAACATTATTTATGAAATACCCACCACATGGTGGGCTGTATCTAGGGTTGTCCAGGGTGTTGCCTTCATAAATTTACTGGTCTAAGTAGGAGACAATTTCAATAAATAAAGAAACAAACATATTAATATGGCAAGTGAAGTAAAAACTATGGGGGGAATTAAGCAAGGTGAATAAGATGTGTATTTTAAGAAAATATTTACATAGTGAATTTGGGTAAGTATTTGTTGACATAAAATTTGAGCACTGACATCAAGAAACTGAGGCCATGACCCACAAGAGGACATATTCATGGTGCAGAGAAACACTAAGGATCTGAAGACAGAAGGGAATTGTTCTGTTTGGGGAAGAGCAAAGATTCCAGGGTTGCTAATTAAGTAGATAAAGGCAAGAGTTAGTAGAATTGAAAGTGATGTAAATTGTGCTGAGTTTTATGGCCTAAAAAAATGACTTTTTTTTTTCTTTTTCTTTTTTTGGCAAGATGGGCAGCCATTTGGAGGGGTTGATGCAGAGAACTAATATGGTTTGATATATGCTTTAAAATGACCACTTTCACTGTTGTTTGTGCAGGATAAAAATAGAAAAATCAGCTAAGAGACTTATAATTACCTAGGTGGAGGATACTGGGTGACTTGGGAAAGAATAAGTGGTAATATTGAAAGTAATTGCTTGTGAGGTGTGATTGTTTATCAAAGGTAGTTGGGAGACATTGGATTTATAATGTTCAGTTGGCATGTTTATTGTATATCCAATAGGAAAAAATCAAGTACACAGATTCATAGGCAAGCTTGAAATTTAGGGGTCTGGACAATGGATATATGAATACAAATTAATGAAACCAGCTGAGATACTCAAGAATTGCATATATAGAGAAAATAGAAACCATTCCTGTTGTGAGCCCTAAGTCATGTTTAATTTAGAAATGGTCAGTTATTGAGGGACCATCAAAAGAAACTGGTGTGTCCCAGTAAGCATAGGAAGAAAAGAAGCAGGTAAAGAGGTGTTGCATAATTGAGAGCATGGAAGTAAGATTTCCTCTTCTGGTTGTTGTGAGTAAGTGATACTGAATTTAACTTCCTGCTGAAAATAACCATAAAACTGTGCACAATGAATGAAAGAGGTATTTTTAAATATTGTGCTAGTTCAAACTTTGATCCTTGAAGGGAAGGAAAATCATCAGGTGAGACTCATAATCAACGTGTAATCACCCCAATCCTACCTTGGCGTCCTGCCTAGAAATACTTTACTCCAATGATGCAGGGAAGATAATCTCAAGTGGAGCAGTAATCTTACAAGTTGAGGAGGCTGAGGACTGCTGAATTAGTTATATTTGATTAGCAGAGTACCAGAGGAAAGAGTATCATAGAGTGGGGGGTATCAATAGTCTTTGTGTATAATTTTAATTGAAGATTATGCTGGACATGTACAGAGCAAGATCGCAAGGTCAAATTATACTTCTAGCATTGGTGTAACAACAGTAATAATGTATACCTTCCCATCGAAAGCAAATAAAATCTGGACAACCATATATAAACATCCCTTAGACACTGGACATCAGATACTGAATTAAAGTGATCGCTGAGATATAAAACACATACCAAGTGAAACTTTTAGTTACCCAAGTTTACTATCTGGAGAATATTCCCAGATTGAAGCAAAGGAGGAATTTAAACTTAACTGTTGGTCTCCTTGAATTGATAAAAGAGACTGGGATCTGAGATGCACATGGTGTCTGGAATTTGTCAGCAGTTTGACAGAACACTGGAGAGGGGAAAGCACAGAGACAGACCTCCAAATAACAGCAGAGCCCCTTGATATTCTGAAGAGGACTGATCAGCATATGCATTTAAGAAAACTCCAGAAGGAAGGAAGGGGATAAAACACTCAAAAGGATTAGAGGAAACAATACCCAGAGCTGACACAGAACCTGGAAGAGTGCCTATTTAAACAGCCAAGGTGGAACCCTTCATGATAATGGGCATTAGTTAGAGTACAAGGAAGATTCTTGCTTCAATCCTGGGACAAATTAACCCTATATTAAGCAGACATAGTTATGCATAACAAATATTAAAAATAAAACCCAAGATGGTCCCAGTAACTTATTCATGTTCCAGAAAAGATCAAGACTATACATAGGAATAAAAAAAAATATACACCAAACAAGGTAAAAAAAAAACAAACAAACAAAAGAAAACTTAGAAAATTAGGAATAAAAAGAGTATTCTACAAGTTCTAAAAGACATCTATGAAGAGCCTTTGGCTAATATCATACTTAATAGTGAAAGAACAAATAGTTTATGCTTTACCCTGAAGATCATGGATAGGGCAAGGATATCCACCCTGATTACTTCTTTCCACAATATACTGGAACATAGCGCTAGTGAAATCAGGCAAGGAAAAAAAAGTCACCCAAACAAGGAAAGAAAAAATAAAAAGTCTTAATATTTAGATGATGTGATTATTGACATAGAAATCTCTAAGGGATTTAACAACAACAAACAACAAAAAATTATTTCAACTGATAAGTAGGTTTAACATAGCTGAAAATTAAAATTTAATATAATAATTCTATTTTTACGTACTGGCAGTGAACATTTGAATATTGAAAGATATGAAATAATTATGATATTTGGGACCAAGGATATTCAAGGTCTACACACATGTTCTATGTAGGGTTAACTCAGCAAGCATGGAACTGGCCTGAACTATTTTTCTAAATTATCTGCAAGGCAATGACCTCCATCAGGTCATGACATAATTTGAAAATAATATTGCCTTGTAACCATGGGTTTCGGTTATTGCTGAGTAGCTTAAATAAGGTTGTCACATTGCTTATTGATAACAGGGAAATTTAAAATCTATATTCTTTCCTGGTGATACCTCCAGAGTGCTTTACTTCTAGGTTGCTTATATAGCAAAAGCATCTGTATATGTGTAGCAGGGCATGAGAATCCTCAACTGAAACTGCATTTTGGATTTTAAGATTCTTATGTACTCTGTACACATGTCAGTAGCTTTTGACCTAAGAGATAAGTGTTCCCTGATAAAACATTTGTAAAGGGAAAACAGAATTTAAGATTCACTCTCTGGTAATGGACCAACTCTTGGTTTCAGCTCAGGTCATCATTTCAGCATCCTGGAATTCAGCACAGCAGTGGACGCCATGCTAAGTGTGGATCCTGCTTAAAATTCTCTTTCACTCCTCTTCCTCTGCCTTTCCTCCCAACTTGCATGCTCTCTCTCTACCCTGACCTAAATAAATAAATAAATAAATAAATAAATAAATAAATAAAAATAGATTTCACTTCCTGGATCTCATACTCTGAGGGAGACTTTGGCTTTCATGAATATGTTTATTTTAGTCTTTTACTAGCATAGTATTATTTTTCAAAAACCAACCAAACAAAAACAAAAAACCAAAAACAAAAACAAAATAAAAAACCCCCAAAACTATAGCTTTGTAAGCAATCTCATTATGGTTGTTGTTTTTCTCCTTTGGCAATCAAACCCTAAATGTCATTTTTAGTGCAACATCATGAACTACATTGCTGAAGGAAATTAAATAAGATGTGCATAAACAAGGAGATATACTGTGTATACGGATTTGAAGATTGAATGTTGTTAAGATGTATACTTTTTCCCAAATTGATCTATAGGCTTAATGAAATCACATTAAAATGCCATCAGGCTCTTTTATAGAAGCAACCAAGCATATTTAAAAAGTCATATTGAAATGCAAAAGATATAGTATGGCTAAAACACATTAAAAGAAGAAAAAAGATTTATAAGACTTACACTGTCTATTGTTAATCTTATTATAAGGTTACCATAATTAAGGGAGTATAGTAGTAGGTCAAGGTAGACAAATAAATCAATGCAAAATAATATATTCCAGAAATAGACCCACTTATTTGTGGCCAGATGGTATTTTTACAAAGGTGTTAGGGTAATTTAATAGAGAAAGTATAGACTTTGCCGTTAATGATCTTGATAAAGTTGGATATGCATGTGTAAAAAAATGAGCTTCAACCTATCCTTTGTACCACATACTAAAATTAACTAAAAATGGGCACTGATCTGAATGTATAGGCCTTAAATTATAAAATATCTCTATGTGAGCATAAGCAAAGATCTTTGTGATCTTCTTCCCTCTCAGTGAATGTCCTCTCTTGATTTACATGGTATTATTCTGCTCTCCCGGGTCATAATTAATACACACTGTATGAGGGGAAGGCATTCCATGCATAAAAAGGACCACTCTTTTCTATCCTCCCTGCTAGTGATACTATGTAGAAGACATGAGTTTGATCAATATTGGAATAAATCAAAGCCAGAAGTGTAATGATTATAGCCTAAAGATTTTAGAAGATTCCATGGCTGGAGACATGTTCTGTGTTTACACAATAAAACTCTGAACACAAATTTAGTACAACCATAAAAGGAAAGCTTGTTCCCACTTGCCTGCACATTCTGGGTAAGAAAGACTTGCTTTTTCATCAATGCAACATGCTAACAACATTTGGGAAAATCATTGAAAGTAAGTAGTTATGGTGGTGCTTCGTATGATGCAGCATCATGAGTAATAATGTGGCCAGAAATAACTAAGTGGTGTTATGAAGCAGCAGAGGCTCATCTCTATTGGTCCATGTATACTGGCCCTGTAGGGCCAACGCATGTGAGTAAGAGTGATGTCACTATTGTGTTCTTCATGTTGGGAGATAGTAAATCAGCCAGCAATGGCACTTTTTGATAAATGAAAAGATTAAGAGATGGTTCTTAGACCCGGCCAAGAGGAGATGGTATTATATACTATGAAGAATCTTCACATGCAGTGTTTGAACAAAGAACAAATACTCTTCTCTACCCATTATTTTAAATCATCATAAAATTACTATATGAATCCATGAATTTTATAGTACATTTTAAAATAAATTATGTATATAGGAAAGGAAACAATAAAAATGTTTTCCTTGAGTCCTACACAACTTAAGGACAGCTCTGGTAATCAATATTGATTGTACTTATTTCAAAATTGTACTGTTGTGTAAGAAAATGTATGGGGAAATGTATATGGAAATATTTAGGAATAAAGGGCTCATCGCATAAAATTTACTCCCAAATAATTCACTAAAATATTACACACAATCACACATTAATATACACACAATCACTTTGAAATGTTTTATTTTCTTAATATTCCACCTTTTATTTTATTTGAATTTTTAGAACTATAAGGCAAACTAAAGAATCACTTTTTGAGAATGTTAAAGTGTAAATTTGAATATCATATATATGCAGTGTCCTACCTTATATTATCCTGTTTTATTTTCCAAAATAGAGTGCTAATCAGTGGGACATAGCAAACCCTGGCAATGTTAATCTCTAAATAGATCTTATACTAATCAAAAGGAGCATAGCATACCATGCAAATAGGAGTCAAATATTCAAAAGATAATTTATAATCTTAAAAATATTTTGTCATGTTATGTTTTCTTTTTTTCAATTTCATTTTTAAAGAAACTTAGTTACCTCATATAAAAAGGAACTGATTTCTAGGTTATATTGCTAAAAAAAAATTATGTATTGGTGTGAAAGGCCAGACAGAACAACTGTGTATGAATTAAGTGGTGGTCTCTACATAAGTTATTCTTATACTACTCTGATTTGCAAAAAGTATTAATACAAAATATATTTGTTAATTTCATTTATAGTTGTAGACTGATGATTATTCAATCACTAAGAAGGACTCTGATACCTGGAATAAGATGAAACAGGAAGTAACTTGTAGGACCAAGGTAGTAGAATGAGGTGAGTCTGAGACAAATGCAGGCCAAGAGATTAAGAAATAACCCCACTTGTGACCTCACTTCTGTGTTAATATCATATGATTATGGGCATGAACAAAATAAGTATTGAGACACTCAGAACTAAATAATTCAAATATGATAGGATTTTCATCTCTAAGTTGATAAAATATCATGTTTATTAATACCTCAGCAAATACCAGTTAATCATACTAGTAAATAGTGATACCCACAGTGGATATTACTCCTCAGATTGTCAAGACTTAATAGATTTAACAATAATGAAAATGATCAATTACACTTTCTCGTGTAGCTCCTTAATTTACTGTCAGTAATTGTAATAGGAAGTAAAAATTATGAACTTAAATGAAATACAATTTGTATTTGGGTTTCCTCCTTTGCTTTTATTTTCCTCTTATTTTAAGCATAAGAAAATGTTCCCCCAGGTGAAAAGGGATAATGTAGACACATTGTTTCTTCTTCCTTTTAAATGAGAAAAAAAAATCAGAGTTTTGACAGAGCCTAGTATTTTAGATTCTCTTTGGTCTTTGACGCTTTTCTGCAATAGTCAGTTTTCAGGCAAGACATATTATGTATTTTCCAAGTCTTCAATTTGGAGAAATAGAGAAAGGGTGAAATTCCATTTATCTGTGACTCTACTATATTATTTTAAATATTTTGAGAGATTTGAATTTAAATTTATTATCCATTTGCCATTTTAAAGTACATATTTTTTTTTTTTATTTTTTATTTTTTATAAACATATATTTTTTATATACATATATTTTTATCCCCAGGTCTGTGAATCACCAGGTTTACACACTTCACAGCACTCACCAAATCACATACCCTCCCCAATGACCATAATCCCACCCCCTTCTCCCCAACCCCCTCCCCCCGGCAACCCTCATATTTTTTTTTAATGTGAAGACTTTAGGAGTCCTTATGGTTATATGTATTTCAATTCCTCGGTCATTTTGTTACCATCAGGGACTTCGAGAAGATTTCAGATCATAATCTTCTAACTCCAGAGCTCTATCCACTCTTCCTCTAATGGGCCTGCTGCCCAGGTTCAGGGTTTAATTTCTGTTGATTAGATAAAAACTCAAGAGCTGCATTATATTTATTCAGTTTTAATAATGAGACAGATAGGGCGCCTGGGTGGCTCAGTGGGTTAAGCCGCTGCCTTCGGCTCAGGTCATGATCTCAGGGTCCTGGGATCGAGTCCCGCATCGGGCTCTCTGCTCAGCAGGGAGCCTGCTTCCCTCTCTCTCTCTCTGCCTGCCTCTCCATCTACTTGTGATTTCTCTCTGTCAAATAAATAAATAAAATCTTTAAAAAAAAAATAATGAGACAGATAATATGTCTGCTAAATGACAAAACTAAAACAACGTGGCAATAGCTGTAATGTCCTTTATTCAAGGGTAAACAATTTATGGATTAAGGGAATACAGTTCCTCACAAGCAGGGGAGTACTCTTCATGAGGATTTGGGGAAAGAGCAAGTTTCATAAAATGTTAGAAGAGATGATGCAGGAACAGGGCATGGTTAATTAGGAGGTCAGGCATTTCCTTATAAGGCTAGAAGGTTCTATATTTTAGGGTGAGATAGGCTAGCTAACACTGAGTTGGATGATGATGATTGGTGTTAGGTTTCTTTAGCAGGTATTTCCCATAAGTGCAGGCTGACTTAGGTTGAGATTTGGGGTAGCCTCCCTTTTGTGGGCCCTCATACATGAATTAACTTTGTCATATCTTAAAAGTGGTTAACTCTACAAGAGTCTTTTTTTTTTTTTCAGTTAAGTATGATTAACATGCAGTTTGATATTAGTTTTAGGTGTGCAATATAGGGATCCAACAATTCTATACATTACTCAGCTCATTACAATAAGTCTACTTTTATTCCACCCATCCCCTACCCCTCTGTCTTCTGGAAACCAGCAGTTTGTTCCCTATGTAAGGGTCTGTCTTTTTGTTTGTCTCTTTTTTCAAGAGTGTCCTTTTGTGTGGGTGTTCTATGTTCTTAAAATTAATATAGCTTTTGTAATCTTTATTTTACTCATTTTCTATTTATTTAATAGATTCAAGCTATAGAAAAATTGTGCCAGAATGAAATTGCTTCATGTTCATAAAATGTAGTTTTTCCCTATTGATCTTCATTCTACCATGACCTCCTCTTAGACTTTTGTCCTGTCACTTTCATAAAGTCTGTGACTTTTCAGAATCTGTGACTTTTCTAAAACTGTTATTGTTTTGGTTGTAAGCTGCAGTGATTTTATTCTAGCTTAATTCCCAATTACCATAGGTAGACTTTTTCTGAAAGTAAAAATTTGTTATTTGCTATCTTCATCTGTGTACTCTGTTTAATTTTGAATAATTCATTTAAATAAAGCTAGGCATCAGCTATAAAAAGTGACTAACCTTTAAATGAACATTCATCTTCAAAGAGCACTCACAGCATGCTTGCAGTATCTCCTCAGGGAAACCTGCTGATCCCATACCTGAGTACTATACCTCTTCCTTGCCAGGCAAGCAATGATGATGCATATATTGATTTTTCCCCAAAATCTTATCTGTTGGTCATATTTTGAACTATGTCAACTAGTTTTATATACTGCATAACAAATCATGAAAATATTAATAGCTTAAAACAATCTCAGTTACTGTAGGTCAGAAATCCAAACATGAATTGCATGGGTCATTTCTTAAGGTCTCAGAGGGCTGAAATCAAAGGTGTTTCAAGACTGGTTTATAATCTGGAGGCACAATCAGGGAACAATCTACTTCCCAGCTCTGTTAGGTTGTTGGTAGAATTCATTTCCTACAGTTGTAGGAATTCTGGCAATTTGCTTCTTAAATCAGCCACCCACAGGTAGAGACCAGGTGATTCTGCTAGCAAAACTATGTCTTATTTAATGAAATCACAGGGGTTGCACACGACTGCCATGTCTATCAGTTAGAAGCAAGTTATGGATCTTTTTCATTGTAAAGGAAAGGAAATACAGAAAAGCACAAAATATGAACAACAAAGTGTTGGTGTCATTAAGAGCCCAATTTCTAGTTCATTTACTGAGTGCTAAGTAACTATAACATCTATTTGATGATTCCTGGAATCTTGTAATTTTTCCTTCTGAATATTAAATGTTAAAGCTTAAGATTTTATACTTCATAGAATAGTTGCAGCTGATATCTACTACTAATACTACTAATTATCATAATAATTATTTTATTTTTATTATTGTGTTTATTGTATGCTAATTACTATTATAATCTTGTACACTTGCTTTGGAAAAGAATATACTTAATAGCTGGTGTTATTCTATGCCACAATTTCTTAAAAGTCTTAATATGGCTATAATTTCTTAAAATTTGTAACATGGCTACTTTTGGACATATCATAGGTATAAAAAATTTAAATAGTCCATGGTATAAACTTCAGGACAGGTATCATGCCATTTATTGTTCTAAAATACTGAAATAGGAACATAGTATTCCTTCTGTATACATAAAAAGTTAGCTCAGTTATTGACATTGTTAAGAACAAAATCTTTAATCAGTATTTTAAAAAGTATGCATTCATTTTGGAATACTATACCTAACATGACATTAACTATGAGGTGTTTCTGGTGTTTTCTAATCTCTTAAGATTCCATATTATATGTTTATAAAATGTAACTCTACCTTGGTCATCCATTTATCTTTTAAATTTTTCTGAAATCTTATTTCTTATACTACTCAAATATAATTAAACATATAATAGCAAGGAAGTTAAATTTCTCATTCTGATCATAATTCTGTAAAGGGATTTAAATAGTTTTACCCTCGTGAAGCTCATAAATACTAATGCACTCATTGGAACTCTTTTATGTATTTAATTTTAGCAAATATTTGAAAATGAAAAAGCTTCTAGTAATTTAACTGTCAAATAGGTTAAGACACACACATGTCTATACTTACTAGGAGATAGGGAATCAATTATTCAGTATCATGCAGTGATGACTTCACACATTGATCTAACACATGCATTTCCATTTGTTTAAGTTGGGTTTTGAGAATTTAATATTTTTTATTGTTCCTGAATAGTAAATAATAAATAAACTTTTCCATTTTGTTTGTTTGATAGCGTCAAAATTTAAACTTCCAATTTACACCTAATTGCTTGTGGATCTTGCTTTAGTATTGTCTTGCAAATAAATTAAAGTGACTTTTATTTCATTATAAGAAGTTCATTAAGGTGACCAAATTGTATATCATATAGTACGGCAGTAGTCTTAAAGACAGTTAAATTTAATATTCTTAACTAGATGGAAGTCATAGCTCACTAGAACTATAAGACAGAATATTTAACACTTGGTTTCTCTCTTTGTATAAAGATTTGGTAATGAGCTATAACTACAAAAGAAAAATGATGCAATTCTAATGGTCTAAAAGTACAAATGAGCCCCAACACCCAATCACATATATTTTAGATTATTTATATAAATTTTGGTAATTTTCTTAATCTTAAAGTTTATTATATCTATCTGAGACAAATTGAAGAAAATAATGTTCAGTTTAAGTATAGCAATGGAAAATTTTCAAAAACGGGTTATAGACAGTGTTACTTTTATATTTATGGAATTAGAACGAGTCAAATCAATTGTTCTTTGAGGAAAATATGATAGAGAAATATCATTATAAACACAAATGTGCTTGCAAGTGGTTTAAATTGAAAATAGACATGAAGTTAAAAATTAAAAAGAGAGATCTAAAGTATAACTGTCCAAAGCCAAGTAGTTATATCTGGTCGAGCATTTTTAAATTTGATAAAATAACCTTTCTAACAAGTCACCGTCAGCTCCTCTTCCCCAAAGACACTGGAGCTGGTCAGTGGAACCAAGTTTGATTGACACTTTGGATAGGTTTTATGCCAGCTGAGGCCAAAATTTAATAGATTGTCTAACTTATGAACTTTCAAATTTGATTTAATTAGCATCCTCTGTAACTTTAAAATACAAAGGAATACATTTATAATATAACTGCTGGGAAAGAGAGGCAATGCAAAATGCATTTCTCATTGATGACCTTTTATTGGCATTATAGAAATACCTATGTTTCTAGATTGTTTACATATATTATGGTGTATCTCAAATAAATATGAAATAGAATGGCATAATGAATCTTCAAAGTCAATCTTTCAGCCTCAATAATTTTCAGGATACAAACAATCTTGTTTCATCTAGGCCTTGCCTAGTCTCTCCCCACCTCAGATAACTCTCAAACAAATTTTAACAATATGTAATTGTAAGTATTAGAAAGTGTTTTTTTTTTTTAATGAAGTTTTTTTTCAGCCATTGTCATAATAACATTAACATACCTAAAACTTAACATAGAGCCTTTCCTATCACTCTTTATGGAGTCGTTGACGAACAGACAAAAGTTATAAATTTTAATTGGTTATTTTGGCTTCTTAAGTATCCTTTAAAAAAATGAGGGTGGGGAAACCTATACAAAGTAAAGTGTGTTTATGGGAGAAATACTTTTCTTTTAATGACATATACAGTCTGGCTCTTAATGCTTTCATCCCAATGGTCATTTTACATGTTCTTTTCCTGAACTGCCTGTAAATTCATAGTTAAATCCAGTGTCTAGATAAATTCAGGTTTAATATTTTGGCAAGAATTTTTCAAAGATGATTTTATAAAATTCCATTATATTGAACATAATATCTGATTGTCTTTTAGTGATATCAAAACCACTGATGATTATTTCTTTGCTCCATTTATTCCTGAGGGCTTGTAATATGTTAGCCTTCTAATTTTCCATAATACTTTTATACTTCTATGCTTTAATAAAGAGATAGTGTCTAAATCCCATGTGTTTATCCTAGGCACAATCTATAAAACAGAGGCAGGATAATGATTAAATTTTATTCTAACAATCATTTTTTATAATAATGAATTGTTTCCATATCTCCCTTAATGTTACCAATATTTTTACTTTGATAAATATTCCTATGAAATTGTGAATTGAAATTTTAACACATTGAAAACCTCAGGTGTATTAATTAAAATATATTAAGTTCATTAAGTGCACATAGTCTAAATAAAACTTTTAAAAATCAATATATGCTCCCTGTTCAAAGTAATTATTCTAAACACTCAATATATATTCCTTTTCCTATGATAAAATGACCTGAGAATTTTGCTTTTTCCAGTTTCAAAACCATGACAAATTGTTTAGAAAATTTGGATTTATTGTACATTTTTGACTTTTCAGAGAAGAGTGATATATATATACACTTTTCTCTGATATCATGAAGAGTCCTTTTTAAAAATTTTTTTAATTTTTTATAAACATATATTTTTATCCCCAGGGGTACAAGTCTGTGAATCACCAGGTTTACACACTTCACAGCACTCACCAAAGCACATACCCTCCCCAATGTCCATAATCCCACCCCTTTCGCCCAAACCCCCTCCCCCCAGCAACCCTCAGTTTGTTTTGTGAGATTAAGAGTCACTTATGGTTTGTCTCCCTCCCAATCCCATCTTGTTTCATTTATTCTCATGAGGAGTTCTTTATTCCTACTACATAAACTAATGTTTTGCCTTCTAACTACTGCTACTATGAAGCATATGATACTGCTGTTAAAGTTGCAAGATAAAGCAAATAAGTAATTATTTTTGTGGTTTTGGGGAACTAGATTTTGCTTAGTATAAAGATATACATTTGTAAGGTCAGTAATGTGAATGATAAACATAAATTCACAATATATTTTATCTTAAAAAAAAACACAAAACGTAACCATATGACGTGAAAAGCCGAAGATATAAAAACAAGCCAGATTGGAGCCAAGGTTGTAGACTGTATATATAATTTCTGCTAAAAGAAATGTTAGCCAAATGTATACTTCCCAATATAGAACAGGAGATATGAGTGATTATTATCCTGCAGTATCTTATATAGGAGGAAGTAAGAATGAGATCAATGATTATTTGAGTCCTATTAAAAGATAGTAGAGGGGCGCCTGGGTGGCTCAGTGGGTTAAAGCCTCTGCCTTCAGCTCAGGTCATGATCCCAGGGTCCTGGGATCGAGCCCCGCATGGGGCTCTCTGCTCAACAGGGAGCCTGCTTCCTCCTCTCTCTCTGCCAGCTTCTCTGCCTACTTGTGATCTCTGTCTGTCAAATAAATAAATAAAATCTTAAAAAAAAAAAAAGAATAGTAGGAGTTAATTTAAAGATATCTCCCATGGTCCAAAAACAAAACAAATAAAAATAGTCTCAAAATTCGTTGAGTATACGTAAAATATTTTTCATTTTCTTTATTTTACATTAACCAAATTTTTGTTAGCAACAAAATCAAATGAATGCCACACAAATAAAACAATTATTTTTGTTATATAGAAATGGGAGCCAAAAATAAATTAATATTAGAAAACAGTAATTTAATTAGGCAGAAAGTGAAAAAATAATAATTTTCCATGACCCATGTCATTTACATGAGTAAATCACAATAGTTCTAATAAATAATTTGGTTATATAATAGCAATTGAGTACAAAGCATTTAGTGCAAAGTATTTTAATACACATAAATATACAAGTGGGCCAAAATGTAATGTTTAAGGATAAAATTTATCTTTAATAAATTTTCACTCCAGTATCTAAAATAAACCGTGACCTCCAGTTAGAGCATAGTTCATTGTTAAGTATGACCATGAAATTAAGGGTATCTATGAAAATGAATGTATAAGACCTACTTCTGTTCATTTAAAAAAGTTTTATCTTGGGGGCATGTCTTCCCTTCAGGTCATGATCCCAGGGTCCTGGGATAGAGCCCCACAATGAACCCCACATCAGACTCTCTGCTCAGCAAGAAGTCTGCTTCCCCTTCTCCCTCTGCCTGCTGGTCTGCCTGGTTGTGTGCTTTCTCTCTCTCTCCCTCCCTCTCAAACAAACATACTAAACAAACAAATCAATAAAGTCTTAAAAAAAATTATCTTACAGTCAAATATATACCAGGCTATAAAACCAAATATGACTGGCTTCATATTCAAACCAACATCCTGTTTGTGTTGTTCCTTGGTTCTCTTCAAAGCAGTCTGACTCATATTGCCTCAGAATAGAAAGTGAATCAACCTAATAGGATCGGATGTCAGCATTTTACCAAAATTTCTTTTTAAACAAATTACTTTAAAGCAAATTTTACTATAATCTAGGTGCCACACTAGTCAGTAAACATTGAACAAATAGTTCTTTTTTGTCATACCAATAAATTGATACTATTGCCAGCAACAAAATTACTGTACTTTTTTAAAGTTTGTTTTCTGTTTTTACTATGAAATACAAAATTACTGTACTTTTTTAAAGTTTGTTTTCTGTTTTTATATGAAATATATATATTTTTAAATATATTCAGTTAATTTTTTGTCTCTTAAAGTGACTGAGTAACTCTTTTCAGTTGAATATGTATACACACACACACACACACACACACACACAGAGAAAGAGAGGGAGAGTGGGAGGGAGAGAGGAAGCCCACGAAATTAGTTTTATTTCATAAAAGAATGGTGACCAGTCTGTCTTTATATTGTCAGGAAAACAAGATTAACTATGGTCTACTTTTCAAGGACATTGTTTTAATAAGTGAAGATATCTGTGAATGGATTTGGGGCGCCTGGGTGGCTCAATGGGTTAAAGCCTCTGTCTTTGCTTCAGGTCATGATCTCAGGGTCCTGGGATTGAGCCCTGCATCAGGCTCTCTGCTCAGCAGGGAGGCTGCTTCCTCCTTTCTCTCTGCCTGCCTCTCTGCCACCTTGTGATTTCTATCTGTCAAATAAATAAATAAATCTTAAAAAAAAAGAAAAGAAAAAAATGGATTTGAGTTTCCGGTGTTACACTTACATAGTGGAAAAGGGTCAATAAATACTATTTTTACAATTATATGATTTGATAAAATTAACGTTTTCTCATTAACAACAAAACAACCCCAAATAAGTTTCCATGTCTTGGCATTGATTGAGATGTTCTTCAATATTTTTCAACATTTTAAATATATTCCATGAAAAGCAATAAATATAATATTTTGTTATCCCTTACATGTTTCTCTAAGGGGCTACATTTATCAACTTCAATAACAGATACATTTATGATGACTTCAATATAAACTCTAATCTTGTTATACATGACTAGTTTGACAGATGCAGTAGGAAATTAAAAAAAAAATTGAAGTCTGATTTTATGTTTTTGAATTCCACTATAGATTAATATTAAAGTGAGCAAGTACATAAATTGTTTCATCTAATGCAGCTTATAAAATTTAATAAGTTAAACAGTGAGTTGTTTTATCAAGCTCCTTTGAATTTTTAAAGCCATGCTTTTCTGTTTCTGTATTCCTGGTATAAAGAGTACAGAAGAAAATTTCATTTATACTGTGGAATTTATTATGACCCTTCTCTGAGTATATTTCAGTCTTCATATGTAATTGTTTAAAACCTTGCAATAATTTGGGGCACCTGGGTGACTCAAATGTTTTAGTGTCTGACTCTTGGCTTTGGCTCAGGTCATTATCTCAACCTGCTATTTGGGCTCCACACTCAGCAGGGAGTCTGCCTGAGATTCTCCCTCTCCCTCTTCCTCTCCCCCTTCTCTCTCTATCAAATAAATAAATATTAAAAAAAAAAGTTGAAGTAATTTAATATGACATCACTAAATAAAACAGAGTTCTATTGAAGACAATGTTTTTTAAAGATTTTTAAAAATTTATTTACTTGAGAGAGAGAGAGCACCAGCAAGAGAGAGCATGAGTGGGGGTAGGGGCAGAGGGGGAGGGAGAAGCAGACTCCCCGCAGAGGAGGTAGCCTGACACAGGGCTCTATCCCAGGACCCTGGGATCATGACCTGAGCCAAAGGCAGCTGCTTAACTGTCTGATCCACCCAGGCCCCCCCATCTATTGAAAAAAATATTTCAGGAAAAGAAAGTATATCTATGCAGAGACTTCATCCTATATTTCATTATTTCAAGAACTTAGATAAGCTACTCAGGATTTATTCTTACATAAGGATTGTTAAAAGTCCCTATTTCTGGAATTAAAAATGTACAGTATCTTGGGAACATATGCATAGAGAGAAATAGAGAAATATTCTTAACATGGATAATTGCAACTCTAAAAAGAATGATGTATCTCATATTTCTTAAGATAGAGGAGAGGACATTATTAAGCATTCTTCTGTAGAAAAAATATTTAAAGTAATAGTCCATTTATCATTACATAGTGATTATTTCTGCCTTGAAAGAAAAATTACATAATTTTTTTCTTTTTTGACCTTTTATCAACATATTTTTCATTATTCTCTTATTTCTTACTTATTGCTCATGTTTCTTCTTGTGTTGCCAGCAACTTTCCATAGACTGTTATGGAGCCCCTTACTACTTTAGTTAGAACTTTCATACTCTCTCTGCTATAGGATCTTAGGACATCTTGATCACTTTAGTTGAGAAGTCTTACCTTCAGGTAGTTTTTTTTCAGACTCCGTCTGCTCCATGTCCTTCTAGAGATTAAAAATCTTTAGTTTCCTCTATTTACTTCAGTTTAGAGCTGATAGCATTGCATTATAGCCTTCTGCTTCCTTTGTACTCCTCCAGAAGTGGGCCATGGTTATGGTCTTACTCAACTTTACATCCTTACACTTTACATCTTTAGCTTGTGTTAAATTATTGGCTCGATGGCTTCTACGTGTAAAATTATTTTTATGAAGATTCATGGATAATACATTACAGAAGCCACATAAGAAGCTTACTTCAATATAATATATTAGCAAAAATACTGTAAACATAATAAGTTGTTGAACTTACTGGACAAATAGCAATGTGGAATGTCAAATTTAACAATTTTGATCTCTAGTTTCCTTCTCCCTGTAACATTTGGCAACATGGCAACTATAACATTTACTCATAAAGTAAATCAACTTATACATATTTAGTGATTTGAAGTCATTAAGACTGTAAGTTTGACTACCTATTTAGATACCTCATAAGTGAAATTATGCATCTTTACATATTTGGCTTAATTTATTTAGTATAAGAGCCTTCATTTCATTCATGTGACCACAAATACAAAATTTCTTCACTTTAAAGGTTGAATAATATTCCCGTGTGTGTGTGTGTGTGCGCACGCGCGCACACGCATTACCTCTCTAAAAAATCATTTATCAGTTGACAGACACTTAAGTTTACATATCTTGGCTACTGTGAATACTGCTGTAATCAATGTAGGGGTGCAGATATCTTTTTGAGATAATTATATCAAGTCCTTTGGGTATATACCCAGAAGTGGGATTGCTAGATCATAGATTAATTCATCTTGTTTTATAGAGGTTTGGGTCACCCAATTTGATGACCTAAAATAAAAAGAAATGCTGTTTTATGGAAAATACTGGTTTCAAATCAATTTTAATATTTTTTTTTTAGTCAGAGTTCCTAATTCTTTGGATTAAGGGATATTGCTCCTAACTGAAAGTAAGATTTAGCTCATCAAGTAAAGTCTATGATATGAAAAAAAGAGTTCACTTTTTGGAGTACTGAGTTAGCCTGTGGTTATACTGTTTAGGTGTTTTAAAGATCTGGTTCCAAAGCACCACAGAATATTACTTTATTTTTGATTTAATTTTTTAAAGATTTCTGTACCACAATTAAAATGGCAAGCTACAAATAAAAGTCTTCTTTAAACTTTATAGTTTATATTAATTCAGACTACAGTACTAATTCGAATATGAAACATATCTGGATCCGATTTTATTTTTAAAATTAGTATCCTTCACACACTCACAGACACACACACACACACAGCCTGGGGTAGATTATTTTTAGAAATAAAATTGCATTATTTTAAATGCAATTTTCATTATTATAAACATTATTATTATTATATTATTATTATTTAAATATTATTATATTTTCTTAAATTAGTCTGGGAAATAAAATATATCAAAAATAAAGTTATTTGACAGAATTTTTTAAAATGCCATATTAATAAAGGTTTGTATTAACAGATCCATATGACAAAAGTAGAAAAAAGAAATGAATTAATTCCCATGGGGATATTCATGGAAAATAGCAGAACATTAAAGTGTGGATTTTCTGAGAAAGCAACATGTAGCCAGAACAGGAGAAGGAATATAAGAGAAGAGTGATGTATAAAATGCACTATGGAATGAAAGAGGGAAACATGTTTCTATCAATTCTCAAGGCTATAACCTTCTAAGGAGAGGCGGTTAGAGATAAATTATATGTAAGGGAACTAGATGATGACCTCTTTTTACTGTAGCTTCCATCCTCTCAACCACACTAATGATCTGCAATAGCTGTCTAGGCTTTGGTGACAGGGTATTCTGTTAAATTTCATGCAGTGCTGAGGAAAATTAGCTTCAAAGGAATAATGTTTTCTGTCATATCACGTTGAATATTGGGATTAATGTGTTGTAATCAAATAATATTTTATCAACAATCAAGGCCTATAGTGTCCAATATGTTAAGCACTAGTCACTTGGTTATCAGGCATTTAAAATGTAACTAGTCTGAATTGAAATATGTTCCACTGTAAAGTGCACAATAGATTTTGAAAATGGTACAAAAAAAATACAAACTATCATAAACTTTATAGAATTACATGTTGAAGGATAACATTGGATAATAAAGTTAAGTAAAATAATTTCTAAAATTAATTTCAGTTATTTCTTTTTAGCTTTTAAATGTGGTTAATAGCTAATTTAAGATTATATATTTGGTTTACTTATATTTCTACTGGATTATATTGATCAAGATTTTAGACACACACTACTTCCCCAGTGTGCTCTGACAAGTGGACATATATAAAAATGAAAGTTTATGATGAGACAGGCTATTATTACTAATTTAATAACTTCTGAAACCAAAGAGATAATGAAGTTTACTCTGAGATTAAGAGCATAATTTTGGAAGGATAAACTGTTGGATAATAAATATGCCATACCGGGAAACCAATCAATGCATTTTGTGAATATCCACTAAAAAGAGGAAGCCAGAGAAATAGCTAAGTGGACTCGTTAATGGAAAAGTAATCAGTAAACTCATTTTCCATAGATAACCATATTCTTAGATAAAGAAGTTATTTATTGATGGAGAAGTATGTTCAATAGTATACCTACATAGTTAAATGAAGATTTTGGCCCTATTCAATTAGTGGCGATTAGATAACAAAAATTTGGTAGCTGCTGTTGTGGAATTTACAACCCTGATGATTTTGGAATAACAGTTAATGTCTATTTTTTATCAACATGTGATACCTGCTAGTAGGACTTAAGGAAAGCTATTCATTGTATATACTACCAAATAACACTAAAATGCTGTAAGACTAGTGATTTGGGAAATGTCACTATAAGAGCTTGTCAGTGGTGTCCTTCATATGAACTCAGAACCACCACCAGAGCTTTTACCATCCTGCTTTTGTAACAACTAATGTTCAAGATTATATTCTTTTCACTCAAAAATTAAGCCTCACTTGTCAAATATTGTCTTGTACAATTTTGCAAAACATCTCTCTCTTTTCAAAACCTACTTTTTAATTTAACTTTTTATTTGACTATAGTTGACACATATTACATTAGTATCAGGTGTACCACATAGTGATCCAACTTCTCTATATATTATGCTGTTCTCACCACAAGTATAGCTACCATCCATCAACATACATTATTACAGTATCATTGACTATATTCCCTATGCTGTGCTTTTTGTCCCCACGAATTATTCATTCTGTAACTGGAAGCTTGCCTCTCCCACTACCCTTCACCTATTTTTTTCCTCCCCCCACACTTCTTCTACTTGGCAACCATTAGTTCTCTGTATTCATAGGTCTGATTCTGCTTTTTGCTTATTTGTTTATTCATTATTTTCTTTTAGATTCAATATATTAGTGAAATCATATGGTATTTGTCTTTCTCCATTTGACTTATTTCAATTAGCATAATACCCACTACATCCATCCATGTTGTCACAAATGACAAGATCTCATCCTTTGTTATGGCTGTGTAATATTCCCGTGTGTGCACTCATATGGTGTGTGTGTGTTTGTATACACATCTTCCTTATCTATTCATCTATCAATGGGCTTAGGCTGATTTTGTATCTTGACTATTGTAAATAATGCTGTAATAAACATAGGGGTACATATATTTTTTTAGTTAGTTTTTTCATTTTATTTAGGTAAATATTCAGTAGTGGAATTATTGATCATATGGTATTTCCACTCTTAATGTTCTGAGGAACGTCCATGCTATTTCCCACAGTGTTTTTCTAGCAGCTGAATGAACTAAGACAGTTTTTTTCCCAATGATTAGACTCTTTTATTATTATTGCTCTTAAAGATGTTCATATTTCTTTAAATTTTCAATAGAGTAGCTACACAAATTTGAAAACTAGGAAAGGAATAGATTTTAATAATATGAGACTGAATTGAGTAAACATGATGTTTATAATAGAATAGAGTCTGGTTTGTACACTTGTGAAGATTGTCAAATAAACAGCTTTACTGTTGTTTTCCATGTTCATCTGATTATTTGACACCCAATATACATAGTCAGAAATTTTATATAATTCTGATATATTCTAATCCAGGTTTCTCAATTAGGATGAGGCTTGGATTCGTAGAGTCACCCACAGTGGTGATGTTCATACAAAGAGGTTGTGCCCCTTTAAAGGAGTGTTTAAGAATACATTCAAGACCTGTAGGAAGGTAAAAAATAAAGAACTAACTTTCCCAGCTTGACAATTGCAGAAATCCATCATCTGACTACTGCAAAGTAACAAGAAGTCTATACAAGACAGTGAACCAATTAGGCCTGTCACTCACAGACAGCTAAGTACAAAATGGATTTAAGGTTAGAGCTCTGGGATAGATTTAATGCCTGACTTGAACAGTATGTATTATGATAGTGCACTGCTACATGAATGACTGGAATCTTTGGCACATTTCTGACAAAGTGACTGATGATTGGCAATAGAAGTGGGCATGATAGAAGTGGGTCAGTGTTCATTTTTGTTCCTCCATTCAAACTCTAGAAAGCTGTCAGAGCTTAATTTTATTTTATTTCTCTTTCATAACTTAGTCATAGTCCAGCCACATAGCAGCAATTTGATTCTGACAAGCCTAGAAGGATGTGGTCTTCCTGGTAAAGTGAAGAAACAATTTTTTCTTAACAACCATGATAAAACAAAGTATTAAATAAGACCAGAAGACCTGGATCCTAATCATAACTATGACTCAAATTACCTGTATGATATGAAATGAGGAACAGAGTCATTTTTTTCCCATTTACAGAAATAGAAGAAGAGTAAAATCATTAAATAACCACAGAGTTCTTTTAAGTTAAAAAACAAAAGTAAATAATTAACCCCAAATTAAAACAAAACAAAAAGTATTCTACATCTTAATTACTTTCTTTTATAACTCTTTTTGCCACATTACAGGGTGAATTTTCAACAAAATAATTCATTCAGTTAAGTTTTGAGTTTGAACCCAGGAGCTGATGAGAAGGAATTACACAAACAATGAAAATATGGCAAACTAAAACATTTGCTTTCTTCAAGAACATAGTAACAAAGATATTTTTTGGAATGTAAAGATAATTCATTAAAAGTTTATGTGAGCTACTGAATCTATAATAATGTTTCATTTCTCAGAAATATTTTTGAATTATGAGACAATATACTTAAAGTAAAAAAAACGGCTAAAATATATTGGCAGACTATATTTGCTTTCTATTCACATAGCATTTTACATCATTAATTGAATCTTCAAAACAACAGTCAGAATATACCAAAATACTAACTCATTTTGAATTACAGTTTAATGGTTTTCTTTAATCACAAGGGGTCTGAATAGTTATTTATGCAAACCAGTGGCCTGGAAATCTGGTTTAGATAAGGAGGTTTAGCTATCCCTTTTCTCATAAAAATGAAAATAATTGTTTTTGAAACTTAAAGGTTCAGATTTAATCAAGTTTTTAAATGAACTGTAACAAAATAAAAGTATTATAAAAATTAAAATAGAATGGTATCATCTAGATATGCTGTGTGATTGAGCGAAAAATGCTATGATGCTAATATACAAAATCTATGTTATCACCCAACAAGAGACAGCCTCTTAAAATGAGTTTTTACAGAAAATAATAATAGTCATATATACACATATAGAAAGGAATTTATATGTAGGTAACTGAAAAGAGTGCCCATGTGTCCAAATTAGGTTAAAAGTTAGAAGAATGTTAAGGGTAACATAGAGAAAGGTTATTAATAATACATGGAATATTTTCACTTAAATTATTTTGTTGAAAATTAACCACTACTTAGATCTAAAGTGTTAATATTTTTTTCTACTTTTATTTTTTTCTGAATATCTCCAAACCCTTCTGTTCTATTATCCATCTTGTATATATTCAAGTTCACTCCCTATACCATGAATCTTTTCCCTAACTATAAATCATTCAAAAGCTAAAATCACTTTTTTTTTTCTTAAAAATTTTCAGCTATCATTATACACAAAGTAAAAATCAAACTCCTGATCATTGTTCACTTTCAGGCTCCTATTTATTTCTTCAACTTCATGCCTTAACTGTGTAATACTCTAAGATCCAATAACACTGAAAACTTTTCAGTTCCCTGCCTATTATTTTTCTCTGCTTTGGACAACTAAGTACTTGCTTGTAAGACTTCCAAACTTCACATTTTTCTTAGCTAAGTCCTTCTTCTATAAACCTTACAACCATCTCTATCAAATAATTTTGCTACATTTAATGGGAATTGTATGCTTTTTAGATAGTTAATAATTTGGGAACATGTTTGCCTTTCTTTTTCCCATTATCTAGTCTAGTACTTAAGTCATAATAAGTGCTAAATATCAGTTAGATATAGATTAATGTTAGTCATTTACTAACTTCTGATATTGGTGTACTTCAGTATCATCATGCATAAAGTGAGAAGTTAATGCACCAGCAGTGATGACATTTAAGAAAATATAAGAAAATATTTTCTAATAAAGATCAATGTATATATTATTCAGAGTTTGTGTGTGTTTATGATATTTATTTCTTATACTCAAACATGAATGAAAATGTACATATCATTCTCTAAAAATGGCATAAAGTAGATCCACTGATTATCTAATTTAAATAAAAGCCTTTTTAGCTAATAATGTATGACAGATATGCTCTTTTTAGCTGATTAAAATAATCTGAATATCTAATGAAACTATAAATTATATTGGCAAATTTAGCCTAAAACTCAGATTCAGTTATGTAAGTATTAGCATGTAAGCATAGCTCAATTAATTTTAATCTATAAATGAGCTAGAGAGGAAGTAGTGAATTTTGACTGATCATAAATATATATATACATACATAAATGAATGTATGTGTGTGTGTGTATATATATATATATATATACATATATATATATATATATATATATATATGATGTTTTTAACTTTTGACCTTTAAGTCACAAAATACTGTATTTCAAATAACTTCACTGGATTCAGGAAGACCTACCAGATGTGATCTGATATATAAGTGTCTCCAATATGATTAAGACTATAAAAATGGACATTGCGGGATTTACAAATAATTACAAAATGAGCATTGTTAACAAACAATTACTTTATTCCCATTACATTCACATTAATGGCATGAACATTTTCCTGAAATTCGGCAATTTGTCTCCTAAATATATAAGTAAACTATATCTTTTAATTTCTAATCTTAGAAAATGTTAATTACATAAAATGTTAATTAAATAGCTATTATGATTTACATCTTGTCCAGTAATATGCTTGGGACCTTATCTGCTTCTAATAATTTAAGTAAAAAAAAAAAAATCCTCAGTGCTTTTTTCCTGCTGTATTTGTTTCTTTTATGCATTCTTCACATTTTACTTGACCTTTATATATGTCAACTAAATAATTGTATGCCAAAATTTCAGGTAGATGTTCTGACATATTTTCTGAAATCTAGCTTGGCTATGTTTATACATGCTAGCTTTTTAGTCAACATGCCTCCAAATGTGTACTCCCACAATGTCTGAGAAGATGGCATAGATATCATCAAATTCAGCTATGACTGCAGAAAGTGGAATATTTTTCTCATGCTGCTAAGAAGTGAAATTCAAAATATACATTATTCATCCCTTACAATGAGCAGATTTACTATATATTTTGATTCAACATTTCAAATGGATTAAAGTGAAACAGTCTTCCTTAAGTATGGGATTTACCCTTGAAAATCCTGATGCGATGAACTCATTTCATTACATGTGAACACATACTTATTGTATAATCTCTAATTCTCCTATTTAAAAACATAAATGAAAAAGTCTAAAATAACCCTTTGAAAGTCATGAGAGACTGTGGACTCTAAGAAACAAACTGAGGGTTTTGTAGGGGAGGGGTATAGGGTGGGTAAGCCTGGTTGTGGTATTAAGGAGGGCATGTATTGCATGGAACACTGGGTGTGGTACATAAACAAAGAATTTTGGAACACTGACAAGAAATAAAATAAAATGAAATTAAAAAAAAAGAAAATCTTGATTCACAGACCTGTACCCCTGGAGATAAAAATATATGTTTATAAAAAATAAAAAATTAAAAATAAATAAATAAATAAATAAATAAAATAAATGCACTGCAAAAGAAAAAAAAAAAAAGAAAATCTCATCAATAGGTCCAAATATATTTGTTAATGTGTAGGTTCATTCTTTTTATATTGCCTTTTATTCTGAGCCATTAAGTGAAGACTGTATCTCCATTACCACTGCATAGTATTATAGTGTGTTGTATTGAATTTGATTTTAAAACCTTGATATTTCAAGTATATCAGTAGATCTACAAATAGCAAATAGTTTCTTTCTTCTCTCTAAAGGTTAGAAAATTTGGGGGGAAGGTTCTGTCTTTCTGATGAAATACAGCATTATAGAATGTAAGGTTTTTGGGAATTGTCAGAATTGATGTCCTCTTCTCTCCTTGAAAACCATAATTTGAAATTTTTAAAAAAGCTAGTGTAAATGCACAGTCTAATCCAGATTTTTATTAAAAATACTAGAAAATCTACCTTTAAATTTTTTTTAGATTATTCATTTGATGCATTTTAACATTAGGTAAACCTTGATATATATAGAGACAAATAAAGCAGGAGAAAGCACAAAAACATTTTTGCTTAAATGATTAACATAGAATTAATTAATTTGTTCCCCTGAATAAAAACCCACATGGAAACCTCCATAAAGTAGGACAAATATACCTCATCCTTCATTACTATAACTGTGTTTAAAAATGTCACTGGGTGTGGTACAAAAACAATGAATACTGTTATGCTTAAAATAAACAAAAAATAAATTTAAAAAAATGTCATTTTATCAGGGTACTTGGGTGGCTCAGTCAGTTAAGCATCTGCCTTCAGCTCTTGTCAGGATTTCAGGGTCCTGGGATGGAGCTCTTCACTGGGCTTCCTGCTCAGTGGGAAGTCTGCTTTTCCCTCTCCCTTGCTCATTCTCTCTCCTCTCTCTCTCACAAATAAATAAATAGATAATCTAAAAAAAAAAAGTTTTATCAATAACTTGAGACTATTTTTCCACATCAATTATTTTCTTTAATGCTTAATATGTATTATTGGCTACTGCTGTGGTTATTACTATCAAATGCATACTATCTGTTAGACATCATGATATTTAAGGTTTCTAACAACCTCTTCAGGGGTATCACCATCACTATTTTAAAGACAAATCTGAATGTTTAATGCAATTTTGTTATAATTAGAAATATATAAGTAAATAAAATAATACACAGGCATACACCTGTATTTTTTGAATCATATATCAATTATTGTAAGGTTTTTTCAACTATTTATAGATGTACTTATTAATTAAAAATTCAGAATTTTCCATTGCAATTTAAAAATATTTTACATATTTGAAAATGACTTAAAGTTCATTTTTCCACAAGAAAGCATGCAATTATTTCTTTAATAATATAATTTCTTTAATAATATAATTTTCTTTAATAATAAAATTTTAATTTTAATAATATAATTTTAATTTATAATTTCTTTAATAATATAATTTTAAATTTAATAAAATTTAAATTATATTTAATATTATATTAAATATAATATAATATAAATCTTTCATGATGTCCCACTTCATTTCTTTTTATAGCCAATAATTTTGTATCAAAGTTGACAGGAGTGCAGTTAGTGATACAGAGAATGAATCCCTAAGGAAAACATGATTCAATTTCATGCTTGAATGTTTACCTAAAAACTAACTTATTAAATAAACTTATTAAAAACAGTTCAAATGTTAAAAAAATAATCATAACTCAAAAGAAGAGGTGAGATGGAAGGGAAATATCTTCCCCTTAATCAGGTTTTTTCACAACGTAAATTAATACCTTACCCGAAATAATTTCAGTGAATAGAGTTCTTAATATCCAAATGTGATACAGTTGCTGTTATTTTCTCAAAATTTCCTTCCTCTAAAGTATATCTCAACGAATATTTTGCAAAAATAGTAAATAAAATACAAGAAACAATAGACTATAAATAGTGTCAAATCTCCTATACTCCACTTAAACATTTTTCCTTTCTGTTTAAATGTTATTTTCACTGCTATCTGCTTTTCTCCAGTCTCTTCCACTCTAGCATAAATGTCCCAGCACTGTTAATCTTCTGAAGGACTACTGAAATACAAATTCAGAAACTTGGAAATAAGCATTTTAGTGTGAGAAGAGATTTGTGAACCTCTAGGGCAATAATTTGCCATATATAAGATGGTAAAATAAACCACCCAAGGCAAGATAATGATGCTAATGCACAATACTAATTTTAAATTTGAGTGAAATAATTTTCTCCATTTAATGAGGGCTTTTAGTCATTTAATCATTAGAAAAAATTATAAAGAAGTATGATGTTAAACATTTTCTTGATGTTTTGTATAACTTATTTTGCCATAATTGTATTGCAGAGAGTGAAAATGATCAAATTGATTTTTTTTCTTTTTTCTATTGGAGAGAAATTAAGATAAACAACAATTTGGGGGGGCATTAGTTATTTCTACTTCATATATAATTTTGTCAACATAATACTAGTGACTGTGCCTTGAAATTAATTGATTTATAAAATAAATACAAGAATGGCTTTTTACTATCATGATTCTACAGGTTCTCAGAGTAGATCTCAACAAAACTTAGAGTTATGTGGTATAATTTGTAAATCCACTTTATTAATTAGGAATAGAAGCAAAAATATTGAATTCTTTGAATATGATCATTTAGTAATTTTTGCCTCATATCTTCTGCTGAATTATTTACTAGTAATGTTAAAAGGAATTAATAAATCATTTTAATTGACATTTTCTATAATTAGTAAACATGAAATATAATTTGATGTACAAATTTCCTGTTACAGAGGGTGTGCTAATTATAGTGGTATATGCACAAAACATTTTAGCATGGAAGAGGCTGAATAAATAGTTATCTTACTAAAAAATTTAAAAAAATAAAAATAAATTTAAAAAAAGAAAAAAATCAAAACTTGGCCAAGGTAATCTAAGGACCTGGGTTGCATTTATTCATTTATCTAATTAAATTTTCTCTTAAGGATGAATATGTTTCTTATTACTAAACTCCCTTGTTTTATTTTGCTTTAGCTCTTTTGATATTATCTTCCACATAGTGTTTTCTAAAGATTATATAAGAATATAGTACTAGGTATAAAATATTTGTAAGAGTACCTGGCATGGGGTGCCTGGGTGACACATTTGAATAAGCATCTGACTCTTGGTTTTGGCTTAGGTCATGATCTCAGGGTCATTAGATCAAACCCACCATCGAGCCCTGTGTAGGACTCCAGGCTTAACATGGAGTCAACTTGGGATTCTCTCTCCTTCTGCCCCTTCTCCACCTTCTGAAAAATAAATAAACAAACAAACAAACAAATAAATCATTAGGAAAAAAAGAGTATTTGTCACATAATAAATATATATATATAATGTATATATACTACATACATGCAAGCAGATGGAAAGAGATTTTTGCTTATTTATTTATATTGTTTATTGTTTATTTACAATTACATTTTTCACATAGAAATAAACCATAGAACTGCAAAAAAGCATTTATTACCAGACAACTTTATGAAGAACTTTTCTTTATATAATCTTTGAGAGACAAGCAAAATCTGTTTTAGCTGGGAACAATGGTTTAAATAAATGTACAAAAATAATTATGAACTTAGAGTGCACATGATAACTTAGTTTATTCAAATGAAAATGCTAACAAAGAAAGCGTGTCGATCTCTTTCAAATCACATAAAAGACGATTGATCAAGTGTAAGGGTTTTCAATTTGTAAGTATTGGCTTTAACATTATGAGTCACAATCTTTTGTCAATATCAGTATATAGGTTTTGTAGGCTTAATAATTATGGTATCTTTAACAGATGGATGGGACTTATTTTCCATAAATTTAGTGTTTGGGGGATTTTCACTAAAATTCACTTGAATTTACAATAAAATTATGAAAATTAAGTATAAATTGGCATTTTAGAATTTA
Organism: Mustela lutreola; assembly: GCF_030435805.1. Classification (NCBI taxonomy): domain Eukaryota; kingdom Metazoa; phylum Chordata; class Mammalia; order Carnivora; family Mustelidae; genus Mustela; species Mustela lutreola. Next base: position 23,896,344 of record NC_081302.1, on the reverse strand, counting down.
CTCACCCATATAATGATACTACAGTAAGTAGTATCATTTACTACTACATTGTCTCTTTACGCATAATCATGTTTCATATTCCTAAATGGGAAAATAAAGTATAAAATAATACACAGTTAAATAAGTGTAGTTAAAATAAAACTGGTCATATAGAACATTATATTACTTAGAAATTTTCTTTGCAAATTCCATTTTAAACAATAGAAAATCAACAGTGAACCAGCTCTGTTTTGTTATCTTCTAAATCTTTCTTCCTGTACTCTTTGCCTGTCAAGCTATATTTGACTTTTGTGGTTTTTACCCTCTTTCCAATTGCTTGAGACCTGGAATAATTTTGGTCCCATGTTTCATTTTTTTGTATGATTTTGCTCAGTAAAATTGTTGGAACGCTGGCAAAAACTGGAAAACTTGTCTGCCTGCTAAAGCTGAAGACTATCACCTAAAATTGGACATCCAGACAACATTTTGTGAGCGTTCTTAGTATTGGGGGGGGGAAAGTGCACATAATAATTTGATAAATTTCTCAAAATCAGCTCTGAATTCAGGACCTTTTAATCAGAACATTCTTCTTGTCAAAAATAACTATTTAATAATTAAGTTGAATGACAATTCTACTTGAGTTGGTTCCTAAAACTACACTCAACAGTGCTGAATTTTATAGTCATAGCAATGACATCAACTTGGTAATAGAGGTTTTTCCTCTTGATAAAAAAATTAAAAATTAAAAATTTTTTAAAAATTAAAATTTTAAAATTTAAAATTTTAAAATTTTAGGGACGCCTGGGTGGCTCAGTTGGTTGGACGGCTGCCTTCGGCTCAGGTCATGATCCCAGAGTCCCGGGATCGAGTCCCGCATCGGGTCCCAGCTCCATAGGGAGTCTGCTTCTCCCTCTGACCTTCTCCTCGCTCATGCTCTCTCTCACTGTCTCTCTCTCTCAAATAAATAAATAAAATCTTTAAAAAAAAATTAAAATTTTAAAATAAAAATTTTTTTAAAAGTTTAAAAAACCCTGAAAACCTAAAATTTTACTCAAAGGTAATTTGAGACTGTAAATAACTTTGCAGAATTCTACACTTTTATCAGTATATTCTAAATGTAGCTGTATGTTAGCTATATGTGTGTGTGTATAAATTTTTAGTTATTGAGTAAGTTAATTGTTACTATCCTGTATATTGAAAGAGAGATAATAAGTTTAGTGTTCAGATTCTAAATACACCAATAAATTTTTGAAAAAAAACCTAATAATCACATCAGAATCTGTTCACTTTCTAAAATCATTAATACTTGAGCACATTTAAAATTATCTGTATTGAAATAAATTGATGTTAAAATATTTATTTTACAAGAGCATTTGTAATTCTATTTTAAAGTCATGTTTTCATTATTAGAAATAAAATAAGTATAAAAATTTGTAGTGTAATATACATTATATTCTATTATAATTATAAATGTGAGTTTAAATTTAATGATTTTTAAAAGATTATTTGTTTATTTATTTGACAGACAGAGCTCACAAGTAGGCAGAGAGGCAGGCAGAGAGAGAGGAGGAAGCGGGCTCTCTGATCATGACCTGAGCTGAAGGCAGAGGCTTTAACCCACTGAGCCACTCAGGCGCCCCTCTACTGTCTTTTAATAGGACTCAAATAATCATTGATCTCATTATTACTAATTATTTACTAATTGTTATGTTACATATCTTGTATAGGTGTTTTATTCTCAATGCCTTTTGAAAAGAAATATACTGATAACAGAAACTTTTTTCCCCAACCCTCCATAGCTTGGACCAGTGACTTTAGATCCCATAGCTGCTTGGAAGCAAAAATGTATTGATAATCCACTGGGCACAGTGAAGAAATAAACTTTTGGAGAATTAGAACATGCATTATAGGTACTATTAAGGGGTATTTCAGCATCCCACACAGTAAGGACCATATTTGGAAACACAGTCTTATTATTACTCATCTCCAATTAACTGAATGAAAATTAAGCATAGTCTGTGAGTCATTGAAAAGATTCAAGTCCTTGGGAGACTAAACACAAACATGAAGGCACACACATTGCTGGCTCTTTCATTCTTTTTTAGTCATGTTCTGTTCAGTTTTTTTGCTTGGATCCTCAGTCTCTTGGCTTATTATTAGGGTCAGCAAATCCCCTGTGGAAAAAAGCCGCTGCAGAATGTCAACTCATCCTTCTGTAATGTCACTTTCTCCAGAATTTTTTCCCATTAAGTTCAGGTTGTTTCAGTGGTTCTCTGATGGAGATATATATATATCTCTATAGATCTCGATATCTAATCTACAGATATCTATCTATCTATCTATAGATATCGAGATGTATATATATATATATATATATATATATATATATATATATAATCAAGCGTTCCTCATTCTTTTCTATATGAGCTAAAATATGCTTGATTCAAGCAAATTTAAAGATAATAAAGTGGTAAACTTGAAATTCTAATGTAAAAGTCCTATTGATTGCAGGAGAATTACAATGATGAACCATGTCTTCTCAAGGCAATGTAGCTAGAAATTTAAAGTTTAAATGTAGTGAGATCAATAAAGATTAGGGTGAACATAAACATTACCAATCAGAATTTGGTAATTTTAAATTTAAATTTTTCTAAGTTCCTCAATCATTTTCTTTTCAGAGGCACATTTATAAAACTGAGAGCATCCTGTTTAGGTTCCTGAACATGTATTCAACTTATTTTTAACAAGGACAATATAGGTATACAGTTTTTGTAATGAACAATGTAATATCAATTATACAAAATGTTACATAATAAATACTTTTAAAAAATTATTATTTTGCATGACCCCAGCTGGGAAGACTATGTTAACAAATATGCTAATTAGATTAGTAAAGTGTTGAAGCATTTTTCTTCATCCTTCTCTTTCATGACAAAGGGAGAGACTAGAACATTAAACAAGAATCTCATTGAGAACATTTAGTGGTCTTCCTAATCTCTTTCTCTTTCTCTCTCTTTCTGCCATTTAACTGACAATGAAAAAAAAATTGATAGAAAAGACATGTATTTAATGACTGGTTTTACTGTTGATAGTCTATGAAAAAATTCCTCTAAGAATACTTTAAAAAACTTAATATAGAATAGCTTCTGAATATCACAATAAATTTCTATTAACAGCGTTTAGGAAAAGATGTTTTGTTTTGTGTGTGTGTGTGTGTGTGTGTGTGTGTGTGTTGTTTTGTTTTTTTAAGAGAGAGCTCACACTTGGGGAGCAAAGAGGAAGAGGCAGAGAATCTTAAGCAGACTCCATGCCTAGAGGAAGTAAAAAATATCTTAAAATATATAGAACCCCTGAGATACTCATTTTCTAAATCTGTGACATCAGCAGTATTAGGAACTAAATTACTAAATGGAAACGATAGTCAAGTTTCTATTTAATATTAACAATAAGAATTTATGATTTGCTTTGCTATGCATTTGAAAGTAAACTAAAGTTAAAACATCATTTTCAGGGAAAATATTGTTTTATTTTAAAATATTGTTTTGAAAGTCTAAGACATGTTCTGGCTGCCTATGTTTTGTTGAAATGATTTTTATGTTGAGAAGAGAAATATGCCGACACAGATTTAAAAGGCAAATAGTTCAAAATCCACATTTTTCCAGGTGAGGTATGAATACTTCAATTTGATACAAAAAGAACTGTCTTTATTCCAATGCTATTTAAAGAAGCCAAGAGAATAGCACATTTCAAAAGGTATTCCATAAAATAAAGTTTATTTTTTTATTGTGGATTGATTTGAATCAAAGTAAATACATTTATATTTTGAGGCACGGAATCAGTCTTCCATCGTTTTTTTTTTATTTTAAGATTTTATTTATTTATTTGACAGATCACAAGTAGGCAGAGAGGCAGGCAGAGAGAGAGAGAGAGGGAAGCAGGCTCCCTGCTGAGCAGAGAGCCCGATGCGGGACTCCATCCCAGGACCTTGAGATCATGACCTGAGCCGAAGGCAGCAGCTTAACCCACTGAACAACCCAGGTGCCCCCAGTCTTCCATCTTTAAGGGTGTTTGATTCCATGTGTTCTTCCAGCTACTGTTTATTCTTAGAATTTCTAATTTTGGTAAAGCATCATTTAGCAGGAAGTACATGAATGAGGATATGCAAAACCAAGTTTAGTACCAATGATTTTTTTCCATTTATGTTGATTTTATGTTACTTTAATACATTTTATGACAGGGCGCCTGGGCAGCTCAGTGGGTTAAAGCCTCTGCCTTTGGCTCAGGTCATGATCCCAGGGTCCTGGGATGAATCCCACGTCAGACTATCTGCTCAGCAGGGAGCCTGCTTCTGCCCACCTGCCTCTCTGCCTGTCTCTCTGCCTTACAACTTGTGATCTCTGTCTGTCAAATAAATAAATAAAATCGTAAAAAAAAAATTCTATGAAATTTTCTTAATTATGCAAAATTTAAAAATATAACCTTCATACATTTTAAATATTAAAATAATAGAAAGCCAATTCTTTATAAAGAGCATGAAATTGTTCTTCATTATAGCCTAAGGTAATTAGGTATTCAAACGTATTTCCAGAAAAGCTCTATGTTATATATCAAGTCTTACCTGAAAAAAAGAGAAAATTCCTAACATTGTGGAAATCAGAGAAGATAATTTAGAAACTAATTTCATAAAGATAAGGCTACATTTCATTTATCTTAAATTAGATGTATTCAAAATATTTTCCCAAAATGCAGGTAAATACTATACACACAATTTTAGAAGAAAAAACATGTATATGTTGTGCTTTACCATATAACTCATTAGTCTAGTCATTAAAAAAATATGCAGCGTATCAGAAAGGACAGACGTTCTTTGAGTAACAATGGTAAATAATCCATTTACTTATTTCACTTTTGCATATATTGTATAGTATTCTCTCTCTCTCTTTTTCTTCTCTTTTTTTTTTTTTTTTAAGGAAGAGAGAACCTGAGGGGAGGGGCAGAAGAGGGAGGGAAAGAGTCTTAAATAGAGTCCGTGACCAGCATGGAATCCCAAGCTGGACTCAATCCCATGACCCTGATATCATGACCTGAACTGAAATCAAGAGTCAGACATTTGACTGACTGAGCCACCCAGGACCCCTATTGTATAGTATACTTAAAAACTGTTCATAAAAATGGAATGGGCTAGCTGATTTTTGTACCCATGAAATATATGACACTAATGTATAATGAAGTATCTTCCTGGTAAATTACATTTATCTTATCTGTAGGCTAAGTCATTCACTATAAGATAGGCCACCTATTAAGACACTCTGTGAGTCAATTTGTATCTTAGTATCAGAATTTTGCTTTCAGGGATGCCTGGGTGGCTTAATGCGTTAAAGCCTCTGCCTTCGGCTCAGGTCATGATCCCAGGGTCCTGGGATCAAGCCCCACATCAGACTCTTTGCTCAGCAGGGAGCCTGCTTCCTCCTCTCTCTCTGCCTGCTTCTCTGCCTACTTGTGATCTCCGTCTGTCAAATAAATAAAATCTTAAAAAAAAAAAAGAATTTTGCTTTCGTATTTAGGGTCACTGGGGTGATTTTAAGTTTAGGAAGTTTATAGGACAAAGTCATCTGGGATGAACAATTATTTAGTAATCAATCTAAAATTTAAAAAGTGGATGTACAAATGCTGTATCAATAGTGTGTAGGGATTAAAGATTAAGAAAATGAAATAAGCTCATACACACACATTAAAGTACCTGAGACAAAAATCCTCATACTGTTTCATAGATATAAGAAATTGATGAGAAGTAAAATTTTAAAAGCACTATTTATTCTGATCTGTCTTCAGTACTAAACATTTGCAAAGAAAATGATGAAAAAAAAACTTCAGAATTTATATCTTAAATGCCAGTTGCTAATTGAATCAAGTAATAGAGATATTTCAAAGATTAAAGATAAAAAAAAAAAAGAAATTACAAAAGATTAAAGAGGTATAGTAAATAATGGAATAAAATTAGCACACATTTTAATACAGATATCAATAAAATGGTTATCACTAGTATCTGAGTTGATTAAATTTTAATTAATTATTTTTTAAAATTACAAAACATGAACTAAATTCTGTGAAATGCTTGGTAGCTGTAGACACTATAGAAAATGATGTTTAGGGGCGCCTGGGTGGCTCAGTGGGTTAAGCCTCTGCCTTCGGCTCAGGTCATGATCTCAGGGTCCTGGGATCGAGTCCCACATCGGGCTCTCTGTTCAGCGGGGAGCCTGCTTCCTCCTCTCTCTCTGCCTGCCTCTCTGCCTACTTGTGATCTCTGTCTGTTAGATAAATAAATAAAATCTTTAAAAAAAAAAAAGAAAATGATGTTTAATTTTTAAAACTAAATTTCAAAGAAAATTATCTTTCCATGCGATGCTTTTTGTTTGTTTGTTTCCATGCAATACTTAAAAAAAAAAATTTCATTTATTTATTTTAGAGAGAGAAAAAGTACAGATAGCGGGAGCAGCAGGTAGAGGGAGAAGGAGGCTTCCTGCTGAGCAGGGAGCCAGTTGTAGGGCTTGATCCCAGGACCCTGGCATCATGACCTGAGCCGAACTCAGATGCTTAACGGACTGAGCCACCCAGGTATCCCTCCATGCAATACTTAAAACAGTAGTTCTATATTCAGCACAATTTATAAGTGACAGGCAATAGTGGGATATACTTTAAAACCATAAGTGATTCTTAAGCATTAATGATTTTTAAAGTCTTTGAATCTGATGTACCGTCAAGATTCCAAAATATTGTCCCCAAAGCTGTCAAACATTGGGAACATTCAGGTGTCCATAATGCTATTATTCTGGGGAGAATACCCTTACTACAAAACAGCCTCACTTAACTCTCTATATTCTATATAATACCTGGTCATTCTTCCTCCACCTTTGTAGAAGGCATAAACTTCCTTCATCTTAATAAAACTCTCATTCATCCAAACTATGGTTGATCCCATTGTATTTCATACCTTCCACTTGTGATGTAATCATAACAGGGAATGAGATTATCATTTCTTCTAAAACTATTGTCAGTACCAATGTCCAAGAGTTTAAACAAATGGTCTTAGTAGGTAGACTCAGATTAACATAACTATATATTTTCCTAATATATTATTAAATCAATATGTATTATTATTCAATGGGAAAAATGGAAATATTTACTTTGATAATTATTAGGGTAAAATAAGGAAAGCAGGCAGCTCTTACTATATTTGTTTTAAATCAAGCTCTTCATGTATCCCCACATAACTCTAGATAATTTATGTAACTTTAATAAAGACTATTTGTTCATTTGCAAAGTACTCTTAAAATTTCAATTAGATTCATTTAATATATATTTATTTAGAGCTTTAATGGCTTTTTTGTCTAAATCCTCCCTCCAACTGTATGGATGGTATTTTTTTTTTCCCTCAAGGATAGGAGGTCTCTCAAAATATAGTTTTCCCCCCATAAGCAAATTTTAATAACCTGTTAACAATTTGATTTTGCTGTTTGGGTGTTTGTTAGTGTGTGTGTATGTGTGTGCATGTGTTAGGACATTCTGAAGATGTGTTTTTCAAAACATAAATATACCCATTTAGAGAAGAACCTCATTGACTATAATAAATGATAGTAGGTAGATCATAGTGATAGATAGATGATAGATAGCTACAGCAATAGATATAGCTATGGCTGTAAACATTGATGTAGATGCAGGCATAGATGTATGTGTAGATATTTAATCTGGGAGTCACCAAAAGAGTGGGAAAAGCTCAGGGTAATTTTATTCTAGAAATCTTTTTATTGCTTAATTTCTTCATTTTTTAATACCTAACTTTTTTACATGCATTAGGGAAGTATTCCACATTTATAACTCTGGTGTAAGAAGTAATTTACCTTAACAATCTTTGGCATTAAAAATAAATTTATGGATCCCTGGGTGGCTCAGTTGGTTAAGCCTCAGCCTTTGGCTCAGGTCATGATCCCAGGATCCTGGGATCGAGTCCCACATTGAGCTCCCTGCTCAACAGGAGAGTCTGTTTTTCCTGCTCCCTCTGTCCTTCAGCCCTGCTTGTTCTTTTTTTCCTTTCTCTCAAATAAATAAAAATCTTTAAAAACTGAATATACAGAATGTTATACAGAAAAAATGTTCTGTAAAACATTTAACTCAGGAAAAACCCATGTTAAGACTAGCATAATACTTTCAGTCAAAAGTTACAAAATGCAACTAAGTATAAGGATTTTATAATAATACTTACTTTTATTTGCCATTAGACATGACCAAAAGCAGAATTAACATGTACTGCCCATATATTTCCAGGTTTAAACATATACAAAAGACTTTCAAATTAGTTTGAAATAAATCAAAGGAACGTAGTTATCTCTATCACCCCAAAACATGGTAAGAAAGTCTTAATCTTTTTCCTGTATGTTTCAACTTCATTTAAAATACATTTTTCAAACAAACAAACTGAGGGTTGCCGGGGGGAGGGGGTTTGGGAGAAGGGGTTGGGATTATGGACATTGGGGAGGGCATGTGATTTGGTGAGTGCTGTGAAGTGTGTAAACCTGGTGATTCACAGACCTGTACCCCTGGGGATAAAAATATATGTTTATAAAAAATAAAAAAATTATTTTTTTTTAATTTTTTATTTTTTATAAATATATATTTTTTATAAACATATATTTTTATCCCCAGGTCTGTGAATCACCAGGTTTACACACTTCACAGCACTCACCAAATCACATACCCTCCCCAATGTCCATAATCCCACCCCCTTCTCCCCAACCCCCTCCCCCCGGCAACCCTCAGTTTGTTTTGTGAGATTAAGAGTCACTTATGGTTTGTCTCCCTCCCAATCCCATCTTGTTTCATTTATTCTTCTACCCACTTAAGCCTCCATGTTGCATCACCACTTCCTCATATCAGGGAGATCATATGATAGTTGTCTTTCTCTGCTTGACTTATTTCGCTAAGCATGATACGCTCTAGTTCCATCCACGTTGTTGCAAATGGCAAGATTTCATTTCTTTTGATGGCTGCATAGTATTCCATTGTGTATATATACCACATCTTCTTGATCCATTCATCTGTTGATGGACATCTAGGTTCTTTCCATAGTTTGGCTATTGTGGACATTGCTGCTATAAACATTCGGGTGCATGTGTCCCTTTGGATCACTACATTTGTATCTTTAGGGTAAATACCCAATAGTGCAATTGCTGGGTCATAGGGCAGTTCTATTTTCAACATTTTGAGGAACCTCCATGCTGTTTTCCAGAGTGGCTGCACCAGCTTGCATTCCCACCAACAGTGTAGGAGGGTTCCCCTTTCTCCGCATCCTCGCCAGCATCTGTCATTTCCTGACTTGTTGATTTTAGCCATTCTGACTGGTGTGAGGTGATATCTCATTGTGGTTTTGATTTGTATTTCCCTGATGCCGAGTGATATGGAGCACTTTTTCATGTGTCTGTTCGCCATCTGGATGTCTTCTTTGCAGAAATGTCTGCTCATGTCTTCTGCCCATTTCTTGATTGGATTATTTGTTGTTTGGGTGTTGAGTTTGCTAAGTTCTTTATAGATTCTGGACACTAGTCCTTTATCTGATATGTCGTTTGCAAATATCTTCTCCCATTCTGTCAGTTGTCTTTTGATTTTGTTAACTGTTTCCTTTGCTGTGCAAAAGCTTTTGATCTTGATGAAATCCCAGTAGTTCATTTTTTCCCTTGCTTCCCTTGCCTTTTGCGTTGTTCCTAGGAAGATGTTGCTGCGGCAGAGGTCAAAGAGGTTGCTGCCCGTGTTCTCCTCAAGGATTTTGATGGATTCCTTTCGTACATTGAGGTCCTTCATCCATTTTGAGTCTATTTTTGTGTGTGGTGTAAGGAAATGGTCCAATTTCATTTTTCTGCATGTGGCTGTCCAATTTTCCCAGCACCATTTATTGAAAAGGCTGTCTTTTTTTCCATTGGACATTCTTTCCTGCTTTGTCGAAGATTAGTTGACCATAGAGTTGAGGGTCTATTTCTGGGCTCTCTATTCTGTTCCATTGATCGATGTGTCTGTTTTTGTCCCAGTACCATGCTGTCTTGATGATGACAGCTTTGTAATAGAGCTTGAAGTCCGGAATTGTGATGCCACCAACGTTGGCTTTCTTTTTCAATATCCCTTTGGCTATTCGAGGTCTTTTCTGGTTCCATATAAATTTTAGCATTATTTGTTCCATTTCTTTGAAAAAGATGGATGGTACTTTGATAGGAATTGCATTAAATGTGTAGATTGCTTTAGGTAGCATAGACATTTTCACAATATTTATTCTTCCAATCCAGGAGCATGGAACATTTTTCCATTTCTTTGTGTCTTCCTCAATTTCTTTCATGAGTACTTTATAGTTTTCTGAGTATAGATTCTGTGTCTCTTTGGTTAGGTTTATTCCTAGGTATCTTAAAAAAATTATTAAAAAAAAAAAAAAGAAAAGAAACTAGGGGAAATTTATAAACTGGCAATTCATAGAAAGCTAAATCTGAAAGGCAAATAAACACACAAAAAGATGCTGGATATCACAAGTTAGCAGGGAAATAGAAATTTAAAACAACAGAAAAAAAAATAAAAAAAATAAAATACATTTTTCTGGAATGTGGGGAGAAAAACTTTTTCTCACTCAGTGGTAGATTCAGATACCTTCCTTTACTCCAAGGAGGAAGAATTGAAGTGAAGAGAATAGGAAGCTTGACACTGAAACTGAGAGACAGGGATCTCTGAAGTTGAGAAATTTGGGTGGCATAATGTCTCCATGTATTAACTTCAGAATAATCCAGCCTACATAAGGGTAGTTATTCTGTGGAAGCAGAATGTATGCTTCCACAAAGGAAAAAGGTATGCTAGAAAATGAAGAATTGTAAGAGGAATAGTTTTATTTTTTACATTAAATTATGAAGATAGATCATCAAACTAGTTCTTGGTATACACTTAAGCAGCTATGAACTGCATTAATTGAAAATAATATTCTAATATAACCCATCATCACAACTAAATTTAATCCATCACAAAACTATTTTTCTTACCCACACACAAACACTCTCTCTCACACTCACATAAACATACATATACACAAACACCCATCTCTGGTAAAATTCAGTCCATCTGGTGACTGTGCACATCTACAGAGAAACCTATATATAAGCACAAAAAGATATAAAATTCTAAGGAATATGGAACATTATTGGGAAATGGAAAAATCTCCTATTTGGGAGAATAGAGTGTAATTTATTTGTTAGCAGATAAATTATAAATACTACTACCTAAGGTGTTTAAAAATCTTGTTTGGAAAGTATGCCATCACATTCAAAGTTTAGGGTCTTAAAGATTAATATATTGTTAAATATAGATCTAATTTAGTAAGATGTACTTTGTAATTATTGGATTAAAATTATGTATATAGTTTTGATTCATTTTTCAAAAAAATGTACTTATGCATGTAAAAAATTCTTTTAAAAGGCATTAATATGATTACTTCTATCTGGGTAGATTTGGTTGGTGATTTTATTTTAAGTTTGCTCATCTGATGTTTTTTATTACACAGAAAATGTTATCTTACATTTTCTTGAGGGAAAAATATGCCTGGTTTTGATTATAGTTAATCAAATCTAATTCAAAATTTTAAAATATTGCCATAAGATACTACTTAGGTACAACAATACATGACAAACCTTTTCTTTTTTTTCTTTTTTTTTTTTTAAAGATTTTATTTATTTATTTGACAGAGAGAAATGACAAGTAGGCAGAGAGGCAGGCAGAGAGAGAGAGAGAGAGAGAGAGAGAGGAGGAAGCAGGCTCCCTGCTGAGCAGAGACTGGGACTCAATCCCAGGACCCTGAGATCATGATCTGAGCCGAAGGCAGCGGCCTAACCACTGTGCCACCCAGGCACCCGACAAACCTTTCCTTTATCTTACAGCCTACTGTTCAGATGACTTCATAACTGTGTCTAAATAAGAGTAAGTTTATTATTATTAACACATTTATTTTATGTCAGTATAAGCCTTTGTTAGTGTGATATTTTTAAATTTGTCAGGTAAAAAATCTTAATAGGCATATGTGTAACCCACTGACAATTATGCAGATTTGTATCCAGAATGCTATCTTCAAATACTTTTATTTTTCTATTAAATTTTAAGCTGTCCACAAGAGTCAATTGAAATGCATTTAGTATATCAGTATTAACTATATTGTCAATTTCCTATCTTTTCAATTTCATCATTTGCTTAGAATAAACGACTCTTTTACTAAGAGCCATAAGAAAAATATTTCTCTTTTAAATAGTATGAGAATACTCATTTTTCTATTAATTTATTTATCTAAATTTAGTTATTAACTTTATAAAGTGTCAGTATATTTTATAAACACTCTGGACTAACAAGTTTGACATTAACTCAATTTTATGCATTAAACTGGATGGGAAAATATTTTGTTACAGTCACTCTTCTTGTAACCACTTATTTGATACAAGGGAAAAAAGTAGCCCTTTTTCTTCCAAGAAAATAAAAAAGGAAATATTAAGTAATGCTTTTCTGCTTACATATTGTGTATACCATGGTTTACCAACTTTAGTACTATTGAGATTTTGGGTCAGATAGTCTTTTGTTGTGAGGGTTGCTCTGTTCATTGTTGGACTGAGCAGTATTCCTGGCCTATACCCAAATACAAAGTCAAAACCCCGTATGACAATCAGAAATGTCTCCAGACAATTCCTGTGTTCCGTGGGGGCAAAATAATCCCTTTAGCTTGGGAACCTCCTCAGTCTACAGTAAATATAAGACTTCGTTAATAAAAATACTGTAATGTAATTATCCCGCTGTTATATATTACTGGATTCTGTACTTATTCAAAAACCCAGATTCTGAACAAATGTAAAATAAAATAAGCAAGAATGGTGTAGAGTATAGTCTGGGAGCAGTTGTCTGATTCTTTTCTTCCCTTTAAAACTGTCAAAGTAAATGAAAAAAAAAATAAAAGAGGGAATTGAAAGTAGGTTTTATTCCTTGGAGAATATTTATACTGTGCTAAAAAACACTTTGTATACAATTTGTATACTTCCTAAAGTCTGTCATTTTGAGTCTTTAATATTTTCATGGTATATCAATTAGACATAGATTTTTCCCCTGAATTTTGAATAATTTTGATTAATTTTCATTAATATAGTTTAATAAATTGGAGTAGTTGGTGCTTCCAAATGCATAAGACATCTTTTTGGTTGGAATGTCAAATCCCTTGGAGTTTTAAGAAGTTATTAATGCTTTATCATAATGCATTATTCTCAAATTCTTTTTGAAAGTTATTAAACAGATTTAAATGGTGACCATAACTTAAGAGGGAGAATGCCTGGTAAATATATTGCCTATGCTTTTAAGAATCCTATTGTTCTGTACTTTGATCAACATGATGGAAGATAGGAATAACTGATAAATAGAACATAGGTTCTCCAATGCTGACAAAAGCCTTTGATTACTTCCAGATTCACACTTTTTATTCTGAGGAATTGACACACATCTTATCCACTATGCTGATTCCTCTAGTCAAAGAAGAGTAAATGTGCAATAAAATGAGTCAGGATAAAAATTCTCTCTCTCTCTGTTTCTCTATATATATGTATATCAATATACACATAAATATGTTTATATATGAACATACATACAAATATCAATATGTTATATAAGTATATATTTATATACATAAATATGAATATTCACATATATGAAGATAGTAAATTGGCAATTAGTGATATGATAATTATGAAATCTTTACTAGAAATGATGTAAGTGCCTAACTGCATACAACTTTGAAGTCCTGGCTCATGATACTGTAGAGTTTCTTCCTTTTGCATCTTTAATTTTAATGCCTAGAATTCTAGCAAGAGATTTTAAACATGGATCACCTTCCAAAATATTTCCCTTGTAATCTATGCTACTCCCCCAAATATTTTCTAGATAAACTTTTTATTATTTGTATATTTTATTGAGCCTTACCTTAAATAATATTCTTTTTTTTAAGATTTTATTTATTTATTTGACAGAGAGAGATCACAGGTAGGCAGAGAGGCAGGCAGAGAGAGAGAGGGAAGCAGGCTTCCCGCTGAGCAGAGAGCCTGATGCGGGACTTGATCCCAGGACCCTGAGCTGAAGGCAGCGGCTTAACCCGCTGAGCCACCCAGGTGCCCCACCTTAGATAATATTCTAAGAACATTTATAAAAACAAAACTATTCAAATCCCGACATTCATAAATTAAGCAGCAGGTACCATTATAATAAATACAAAAAATGGAGAGTAGAGAACATAAGCAAATTCATCAAGTTCTCATGCATAATTAGATTAATTGGTAGAGCCTGCCTTTGAAGCTCTGAAATATCCCCCATAGAACTTAATTTCCAGAATTCTCCCAGAAGGCAGTGTGCAGACTTATTCTCCATTGTGAGATACTGAGAATAAAAGGATTCTATTAGTAAAGCTATGTGGTTAGGAATGTCTTCCTCTGTATCTGATTTATATAGTTTGCTGATTTTTTAAAAAAAATTTTATTTATTTATTTGAGAGAGAGTTCAGGGAGGGTAAGAAGGCAAGAGAGAAGCATAGATTCCATATACTGAAGGGGTCCTAGTTTTTCAAGAAGATATTAATAATAATTAATATATAATAATATATATGAATATATATAATAAATATGATTACTATCAAAAAACATTGAAAACGCTGAATAAACTATATATTTGTTCATTTAGGATGCTATAAAAATACCACAGGTTGAGTAGGTTATTAATAACAGAAATTTATTTCTCACAGTTCTAGAGACTGGGATTCTTTCCAGCATGGTTAGATGAGGCCCCTCTGCAGGGTATCATACTTCTATAGTATAACAGAAGTGCCAAGGAACTTGCTCTGACCTCTTTTCTAAGGGCAGTGGTCGATTTCTTGAAGGTTCCATTCTTATGATTTAATCACCTCCCAAAGGCCCCACTTCCTAATAGCATCACATTGGGTATTAGGATTTCAATGTAAGAAATTTGGAGGGACATAAACATTCAGTCCATTGCAATGTAGCTTTGTAGGTTCTGCTCTATATGAACAGGAAACCTTTGTTTTACTGATGAAAGTAATAAAACATTATGGAAAAACTTGTTAGAAATGGCCAAAAAGATGGTACAAAGGAAATCCCTCAGGAAATGGAACATGACTTGTTATTATACTGGGAACAAGGGAGCTAAGAGAAAAGTTGAGGCTCTGTCATGGTCTCAGAACAGCCATGGCTCAAACCTTTTCATAGTAAGAATTCTAAGTTTCTGTTTAAGATACAGCATTTTCTGGTAACTGTAGATATTTGGAGGTACTCTGAATTCTAGGGAAAAGCCAGAGACAAAAAAAAATTACAAAGCTTTTGTGCGGATGTATGTTTTCAATTATTTTGGGTACACAATTGATAGTAGAATTGTTGGGTCATACGGTAACATCATATTTAAACTGTTAGTGAATTTCTAAACTGCTTTCTAAAGGATTGCATTATTCTACATTTCCACCAATACTGTACAAGTGTTCAAATCCTTTGACAATTCATTTTTTAAAATTTTTATTGTTGAAATGCAGGAGTTCTTTATATAATCTAGATACAATTCCCTTATTAGACATAGGACTTATAAATATTTTCTCCCATTCTGTAGTTTGTCTTTTAAATTTTTTGATGCGTCCTTTAAAAACACAAAATATTTTAATTTGTATGAAGTTCAGTTGATCTATTTTATGTATTTTCTCATTTATGCTTTTGGAGTTATAGTTCTAAAATATCATGTAACCTAAGATCATGAAGATTCATTTCTATGTTTTCTTCAAGAGTTTTTTTTTTTATTTAATTTTTTATTTTTTATAAACATATATTTTTATCCCCAGGGGTACAGGTCTGTGAATCACCAGGTTTACACACTACACAGCACTCACCAAAGCACATACCCTCCCCAGTGTCCATAATCCCACCCACTTCTCCCAACCCCCCTCCCCCCAGCAACCCTCAGTTTGTTTTGTGAAATTAAGAGTCACTTATGGTTTGTCTCCCTCCCAATTACATTAAGGTCTGTGTTCCACTTTACAATAATTTTAGTGTATGTAATTAGGCAGGAATCAAGTTTCATTCTTTTGCATGTAGATATCAAATTGTTCAAACGTATTTGATTACAGGACTATACAGTCACCCTTGAACAATGCAGGAGTTAGAGGTGTTGATCAGCAGTTGAAAATCTGGCTATAACTTTTGACTTCTCCCAAATTTAACTACTAGAAGCCTACTGTTGACTGGAAGCTTTACCAATAACAATAAATTAATACATGTTTTTTATGTTATATGTATCATATACTGTCATACAATAAATTATGCTAGAAAAAAGGAAACATTATTTAAAAATTCACAAAGAACAAAAAATACATTTATAGTACTGTAATATACTTATGGAAGAAAGTGCATATTTTTGCATGTGAGTGGACCCACACAATTCAAACCTGGGTTGTTCAAGTGTCAACTGTACTTTTCACAATGAGTTATGAAGTCAGCCTTGATAAAGTGAATTTACTAAAAATGTAGTAGTTTTCAGACTCTCCATTCTATTCCATTGATCTATATGTTGCTTGGTATGCCAGTAGCACCCTCCTCCTAAATACTGTAGCTTTGTAACATGTTCTAAAATGACAAAGTATGTGACCTCCATCTTTTTTTTTGTTTGTTTTATTTTGGTTTGATTTAAGATTGTCTATTTTAGGTTTTTTACATTTACATACAGATTTTAGAATCAGCTTAACAATTTCTGCAAAATAGGCTTTGATAGTTATCTCGGTTCTCTAAAATCATTTAAGAAATATTATAATCTGAATAATGCTAAGTCTTTTAATCTGTGAACATGACTCTCTTAATTTGTGTAGGTCTGTAATTACAACAGTGATTTGGAGTTTTCAGTGTAGAAATCATATACATCTTTTGTTAAATTTATTTTTTGTTAAATTTATTCTTAGTATTTTAACATGTTTGCTGCTATTATAAGAGGAAATATTTTCTTAACTTTATTTTCAAAATGTTCATTGCCAGTATATAGAGAAAGAAATGATATTTATATTTTGATATTGTGACTGATGTTGGCAAACTTGCTTACTAATTCTAAACATTTTTCTGTGGGTTCTTTGGAATTTTCCATATACATGATTATATCACTTGAAAACAGATATATTTGCTTCCTCCTTTCCAACTTAGATGGGCTTTATTCCTTTATTTTGCCTAATTGCATTGACTAGTACTTTCCATACAATGCTAAATGAAAGGGGGAGAGTAGACATTTTTGGCTTATTCTTGATACTAGGGGGAAAGCCTTTAGTACCTCACCATTAAGTATGATGTTAACTGTGAATTTTGAGTAGATATTTTTTATCAGGTTGATGGAAGTCCCTTACGTTTCTAGTTTATTTTTTTTTCATAAAAGTTGGTTTGATATTGTCAAATGTTTTTCCTGTATATGTTGAGATGATCATATGGTTACCTTTAATTTATTTATATGGCATATTACATTGATTGCATTAAACCAGTCTTAAAATCCTGGTATAGATAAAATTGGTCATGGTATATAAACATTTTTATATGTTTCAGGATTTGCTTGCTGGTAGTTTATTAAGGATTGTTTTTTTCATCTAGTTACAAGTACTTTTTGTTTTGTTTTGTTTTATTTTGTTTTTTTCTGTAGTCTCCTTGTAATGTCTTTGTCTGGTTTTAGTATCAGAGTAATGATAGCCTCATAGGGCACATTAGGAAATGTACTCTTCTGTTCCAATTTTTGGAAAAATTTTATGATGTATTGATAGTATTTATTTTTAAAACATCTTGTCAAATTTACCAACAAAGCAATATAACCCTAGGCTTTTCTTTTGGGAATTTTAAAATTATTAATTTAATATCTTTATTAAGATATAAGATATAAGTCTATCCTAATATTGTATTTCTCCTTGAGACAGTTTTAGTAGTGTTTATCTTTCTAGGAATGTGTTTATTAAATCTAAATGATCTCATTTAGTGTCATAAAATCATTCTTTTCCATTTTAAAATTGAATTAGACCACTTTGAAATCAGATTCCACACAAAGCTTGTTGTTCGTTATTGTTTCTGTTGTTATGGTTGATCCTGCTGATACTGCTCTTTGCCGGTTTAGTGACTTTCCAAGATTAATTCAGTAAGGTTCATATTCTTTTGCATGTGTAGCTAGAAAAGTCTCTCTTCAATTGGCTAGTTTGAGATTTCCCTTGAGTGCTTTGAATCAATAAGAGTCCCATCTTTGCCAAGAGACTCTGGGTGTTTAGGCACACTTCAGTGCTCTGGCAGTTTCCATGTCCACTTCATCCCTTTTATTTCTGCCTGAACACTTCAAGGTCTGTCAGAAATGAGAGAGTGGTGCCTCTTCAAATCTCTCTGGATATGCACACAACCCAGCACATGCATGTGACCTTTTATATTCCCAGAAATCTGTCAGAAGTTTTCAGAGCTCCATGTGGCCATATCATTCTCCAGATTTTTTTTTCCTTTTCTTTTCTATTCTTTTCTTTTTTCCCTTTTCCCTTTCCTTTTCCTTTTATTTCCTTTTCTATTATTTTTCTCCTCTTTTTCTTTTTCTCTTCCTTTCCTTTCCTTTTTCTTTTCCTTTCTCCCTCTCTTTTTTTCTTTCTTTCTTTCTTTCTTTCTTTCTTTCTTTCTTTCTTGTTTGCTTTCTTTTCTCCTTCTCCTTCTCCTTCTCCTTCTCCTTCTCCTTCTCCTTCTCCTTCTCCTTCTCCTTCTCCTTCTCCTTCTCCTTCTCCTTCTCCTTCTCCTTCTCCTTCTCCTTCTCCTTCTCCTTCTCCTTCTCTTCTTCTTCTTCTTCTTCTTCTTCTTCTTCTTCTTCTTCTTCTTCTTCTTCTTTCTCTCTTTTTTTGGGGGGTGGCTAGTTTCTTGATTACCACAATTTATAATACTCCCTCAGACACCTGTAGTGTTTATTGATAGCTGTTGATTATTATATAAAATTGTTCTCAGTTGTGATTATTTTCCACTGAACAGATCCTAAGTCATATTTAGTAAAGAACTATCCCTGTTAATTAAATTATTCCAGGGAATTTTTAGGCAAATAGAGAAAACATTACCTGGACAATTCAGGCAACTTCCACACCCTTTTTGGCTTCTCCAGAGATCCTAGATTGCTGACTTTAAGGACATCATGGAGCTCATGGTAAAAGTAGGGTGGAAAAAGAGATTAAAATATCACAAACCTTTCTGTAATTGCTGAAGATTACTGATTGCTCTTATTATTTAGATTCAACCATTTTCATTTATTATTTTATTGTTATTTATTTATTTATATTATTAACATATGATGTATTATTTGTTTCAGGGGTACAGGTCTGTGTTTCATTAGTCTTACACAATGCACAGTGCTCACCACAGCACATATGCTATCCCTTCCATGCCCCTCCACTCCAGCAGCCCTCAGTTTGTTACTTGAGATTAAGACTCTCTTATGTTTTGTCTCCTCTGGTTTCTTCTTGTTTCATTTTTTTCCTCTCTTCCCCTATGATCCTCCACCTTGTTTCTCAAATTCCACAAATCAGTGAGATCATATGATAATTGTCTTTCTCTAACTGATTTACTTTGCTTAGCATAATACCCTCTAGTTCCATCCATGTCATTGCAGATGGCAAAATTACATTTTTTGATGTCTACATCATACACACACACACACACACACACACACACACACCACATCTTCTTTATCCAGTCATCTGTCGATAGACATCTGGACCCTTTCCATAGTTTGGCTATGGTGGACATTGCTGCTATAAACATTGGGGTACAGGTCCCTCTTCGGATTACTACACTTGTATCTTTGGGGTAATAGTGCAATTGCTGGGTCATAGGATAGCTCTATTTTAAAATATTTGAGAAACATCCATACTGTTTTCAAACTGGATGAACTAGCTTGCATTCCCACCAACAGTTTAGGAGGGTTCCCTTTCTCTGCATCCTCGCCAACATCTGTCATTTCCTGACTTGTTAATTTTGGTCATTTTGACTGGAGTGAGGTGGTATCTCATTGTGGTTTTTATTTGAATTTCCTTGATGCCGAGTGATATTGAGAACTTTTTCATGTTTCTGTTGGCCATTTAGATGTCTTCTTTGCAGAAATGTCTGCTGATGTCTTCTACTCAATTCTTTTTTTTTTTTAAAGATTTTATTTATTTATTTGACAGACAGAGATCACAAGTAGGCAGAGAGGAAGGCAGAGAGAGAGGGGAAAGCAGGCTCCCTGATGAGCAGAGAGCCCGATGTGGGGCTCGATCCCAGGACCCTGGGATCATGACCTGAGCTGAAGACAGAGGCTTTAACCCACTGAGCCACCCAGGCACTCTCTATTCATTTCTTTGATTGGATTATTTGTTCCTTGGGGTTTGAGTTTGATAAGTTCTTTATAGATTTTGGATACCAACCCTTTGTCTAATATGTCATTTGAAAATATCTTCTCCCATTCTGTCAGTTGTCTTTTGGTTTTGCTGACTCTTTCTTTTGCTGTGCAAAATATTTTTATCTATATGAAATCACAGTAGTTCATTTTTGCCCTTGCTTCCCTTGCTTTTGGCAATGTATCTAGGAAGAAGTGGCTGTGGCCAAGATCAAAAGGTTGCTGCCTGTGTTCTTCTTAAGGATTTTGATGAATTCCCATCTCACATACAGGTCTTTCATCCATTTGGAGTTTGATATTGTGTATGGTGTAAGGAAAAGGTCTAGTTTCATTTTTCTGCATGTGGCTGTCCAATTTTCCCAACACAATTAGTTGAAAAGACTGTCTTTTTTCCATTGGATATTCTTTCCTGCTTTGTCAAAGGTTAGTTGACTATAGAGATGAGAGTCAATTTCAGAGTTCTTTATTCTGTTCCATTGGTCTATATGTCTTTTTGGTGCAGTACCATACTGTCTTGATGATTACAGCTTTGTAGTAGAGTTTGATGTCTGGAATTGTAATGCCACCAGCTTCCCCCCCCCCCCCCCAATATTCGTCTATTTGGGATCTTTTATCATTCCATACAAATTTCAGGGTTTTTTATTCCATTTCTGAGAGGAAAAAAAAAAAAACTTGATGGTGTTTTGATAGGGATTGCATTGAATGTATAGACTGCTCTAGGCAATGTAGACATTTTCACAATATTTGTTCTTCCAATCCATGAGCATGAAAAGTTTTTACTTTTCTTTGTGTCATCCTCAATTTCTTTCATAAGTATTCTAAATTTTTCTGAGTACAGATCCTTTGCTTCTTTAGTTAGATTTATTTCTAGGTATCTTATGGTTTTGGATGTAATCATAAATGGGATTGGCTCTTTAATTTCTCTTTCTTCTGTCTCATTGTTGATGTATAGAAATGCAACTGATTTCTGTGCATTGATTTTATATCCTGCCACTTTACTGAATTCCTGTATGAGTTCTTGCCATTTTGGGGTGGAGTCTTGGGTTTTCCACATAAAGTTTCATATTTGCAAAGAGTGAGAGCTCGACCATTTTCTTGAATGAGTGTTCTTCAGATTGTTGTAAGCATTTGGTGATTCCTAGAATTCTAAAAGAATTGGTATTGACAATATTTGCCAGAGTTCTTATTGTTTTTATGAAGGAGATAATTTTTATAGGTCCTTCCTCTGACAATCCAGAAGTACTCCCCTTTCTTGAATCTTCTGAATTTATAACAGCAAATAGGTTATCTATGACCTCATAATTATCAATAGATAATTAAATTGTAATTGTGTTGGTTAAGCAAGAAAACATTTCACAATGACCGCTTAAGCATTTTATAGATGGTATTAAGTCAACACTCATATTGATATTACTGCAATGAAGGCTATCTAAATTAATATTTATAAAGTGAAATTACATGGCATAAAGGAAAATGAAGGTGTAACAAACTTGTTGTCTGTGTGTCATTGAAATATATCAATTTCCAGGTTTGGTCAAGAGAGATTTGTAAGTGAAAGAAATAAACTTGTCATATACTGCATTAGGTATATATTTTTCCCCAGTGACATTCAGACAGAGCTTGAGTGATCGATAATCTAATTAGGCACATGTTTAGGTCAACATAGTGAAAAATAAAGCAATAAATTATTAATCACAATAATAACTGATAGTTTTTTTTTTGCTATTTCATGCACCTGCTTTATTATTTTTTATTATCTTCTCCTGCAATTAGGGAGTTGGTGGAGTAATATAACTTTTTCATTGTGTAGGGCTTTGAATATCTTTTAGGTCTATTCAGATATTGATCATAGCTTAAAAGATATTTATAATTTAGAACTTATTCCTAAAATAATGAGAAAGCCTTGATCCTGCATTCATGAGCAGTTTTCTATACACTTATATTCCCTACCAATGTCACCCGAAAGAGTTTGTTTTCAGATTCATATAAGATTTTGATCTGGACATTTTTCATTTAAAAAATGTAAAATGTACATGTAAAAAAAGAACATTGTATGTCCTTTTTTTCTCATAAAAAAGAAAGAAAAAGCTGAGAAGAAAGAAAGAAAAGACAATGTATTTCAAAAAAAAAAAAAAAAAAAAACCCATAACATAATCCTACTTTCAAAAGAAAGTTGCATTTGCTTTGGAAAAAAGACAGCCTCTTCAATAAATGGTGCTGGGAAAATTGGACAGCCACATGCAGAAAAATGAAATTGGACCATTTCCTTACACCACACACAAAAATAGACTCAAAATGGATGAAGGACCTCAATGTGCGAAAGGAATCCATCAAAATCCTTGAGGAGAACACGGGCAGCAACCTCTTCGACCTCTGCCGCAGCAACATCTTCCTAGGAACAACGCAAAAGGCAAGGGAAGCAAGGGAAAAAAAATGAACTATTGGGATTTCATCAAGATCAAAAGCTTTTGCACAGCAAAGGAAACAGTTAACAAAATCAAAAGACAACTGACAGAATGGGAGAAGATATTTGCAAACGACATATCAGATAAAGGACTAGTGTCCAGAATCTATAAAGAACTTAGCAAACTCAACACCCAAAGAACAAATAATCCAATCAAGAAATGGGCAGAGGACATGAGCAGACATTTCTGCAAAGAAGACATCCAGATGGCCAACAGACACATGAAAAAGTGCTCCATACCACTCGGCATCAGGGAAATACAAATCAAAACCACAATGAGATATCACCTCACACCAATCAGAATGGCTAAAATCAACAAGTCAGGAAATGACAGATGCTGGCGAGGATGCGGAGAAAGGGGAACCCTCCTACACTGTTGGTGGGAATGCAAGCTGGTGCAGCCACTCTGGAAAACAGCATGGAGGTTCCTCAAAATATTGAAAATAGAACTGCCCTATGACCCAGCAATTGCACTATTGGGTATTTACCCTAAAGATACAAATGTAGTGATCCAAAGGGACACATGCACCCGAATGTTTATAGCAGCAATGTCCACAATAGCCAAACTATGGAAAGAACCTAGATGTCCATCAACAGATGAATGGATCAAGAAGATGTGGTATATATACACAATGGAATACTATGCAGCCATCAAAAGAAATGAAATCTTGCCATTTGCGACAACATGGATGGAACTAGAGCGTATCATGCTTAGCGAAATAAGTCAAGCAGAGAAAGACAACTATCATATGATCTCCCTGATATGAGGAAGTGGTGATGCAACATGGGGGCTTAAGTGGGTAGGAGAAGAATCAATGAAACAAGATGGGATTGGGAGGGAGACAAACCATAAGTGACTCTTAATCTCACAAAACAAACTGAGGGTTGCTGGGGGGAGGGGGTTTGGGAGAAGGGGGTGGGATTATGGACATTGGGGAGGGTATGTGCTTTGGTGAGTGCTGTGAAGTGTGTAAACCTGGTAATTCACAGACCTGTACCCCTGGGGATAAAAATATATGTTTATAAAAAATTAAAAATTAAAAAAAAAATAAAATAGAAAATGCCTATAGTTAGTAGGTGCTCTGGAAATACAGGTCATATAAATACTTCCCATTATATGAATAAAGTCTTAGAAGCAATATTAAATTTTCTAAAAAAATAAAATTTAAAAAAAAGCTATTTTGTTTTATAGCTCTACCAGATGCAAAAAATGTGTTTACAAACATAAGTTTCTTTTAAAACAATGAATGTTCAGGGTGCCTGGCTGACTCAATCAATAGAGCATATAACTCTTGACTTTAAGGTCCTGAGTTCAATCCCCACAGTGGACATGGAGCCTATTTTAAAAAGAAAAAGAAAAAAGAAAATGGTGAATGCCCATGAAACATTTTTTTTTTTTTTAAGAGAGTGGAGAGGTAGAGGGAGAGAAAATCTTAAGCAGTCTCCATGTCTAGCACAGAGCCGAATGCATGTCTCGATTTTATAAATCTGAGATCATGACCTGAGCCAAAATCAAGAGTAGGACATTTAATGGACTAAGCCACTCAAGCATCCCACTCATGAGATATTTAAACAGGTTAACAATTACCCCAGTGGATATGATTTTAATAACAATGAAGAATTAGCAGCTTGTTATTTCATTAATAGTTTGTCAACTTCTTGATGTTTTAAAATAAATGTTCATGGGGCACCTGGGTGCTCAGTGGGTGGCTGGGTGGCTCAGTGGGTTGAGCCTCTGCCTTCAGCTCAGGTCATGATCTCAGGGTCCTGGGATCAAGTCCCGCATCGGGCTCTCTGCTCAGCAGGGAGCCTGCTTCCCCCTCTCTCTCTGCCTGCTGCCCTGCCTACTTGTGATCTCTCTCTCTCGGTCAAATAAATAAATAAAATCTTTAAAAAATTTAAATAAATAAGATCTTTAATAAAATAAAATAAATGTTCACATTTTGCATTTTAAAAATAAAAACATTCTAAGAAAGTGAATATAGGGGTGTTTGGGTAGCTTATTCAGTTGTTAAGCCTCCAACTCATGGTTCCGGCTTAGGTCATGATCTCAGGGTTGTGAGATCAAGCCACACATGGAGCCCCTCCTGGGTCTCCTGTGCTTCTGTGCTGGGTGGAGTCTGCTTGATAGTCTCTCTCTCCATCTCCCACCGCTGCACTCTCTCTCTCTCTGTCTCTCTTAAAAAAGAAAGAAAGAAAGAAAAAAGGAAAGAAAGACAAGAAAAGAAAAAAAAAAGGAAGCAAATATATGAATTTGTTTTGAAAATTAGTTGAAAGTAATACTTATGAATGAGAAGTTATCTCCTTCTCTTATCCATATTAAAATATTTTCTGACTTACCTTAGATTTATTTTTTCTTCCTATAAATATATATGCATATATAATTTGTGTTCTATGAACTGATGACACTGTTATTGAAAACAAAATTTCAAATTCTATGATGCACATAATTGAATATTGAGTAAATCAGTATAAAATTAAATTTGCATAAATTCAAGCATATAATTACTATTTCAACAAACCTAAATCAATTAGTTGAAAACAAAATTTTAGCAAAAAATGGGCAATTTTTATCTGTCTTTATATGAGAGAAAACATCTGGAATATTGCTATAGTATGGATAAGGGTTCACATTTTCAATTTTCATCCAGTGTTGGCAACACTAAATGCATAGCCTTTGGGTGTTTAGCAAATCATGGTTATTAGATACAGTTATATAGTGTTAGCCTAGTTATAATTCGCTGAACAAATTTACTCACCTTTTGATCATTTACCTAGTATTTTAGAATTTGTAAAATTATATAAAAATTATTTTAAGGAAAACTATACACCAGAAAAACTTAAGCTCACATCTTGCATAACACATTAGTTTTTTTACAGCAGTCAGTTCTTACCAATAGAGACCAACACCCTGAAGTTGTAGTTTTATTGCAAATTTCTTATTCTCAATTAAATTTCAGCATGACAAACTGAGACATAGCTAGTCAGATCCCACTGGGCTCATTATTCATTTTGTTCAGCAGCACTGCAGGGCTGATCTGAACATAAAGATCACACTGGCTTTAAATAGAATTCCACAGAAGGCTGTATAAAGTGAAAGAAAATAAAAGATCTTTGCACATTCTATGTAAGTTGCTCAAAGGAGAAGAATTCATTTTATTCTACTAAATTATTGTTTTTATTCCAATATCTTAAATAAAAATACCTTTCCAAGGCTTAAATTTCATAGTTGAATTTCCAAATTTAAAATATATGTTTATAAAAAATAAAAAATTAAAAAAAAAAAAAAAAATGCCCCAATTTTATGTAACTTAACATCTCACAGAGGAGGGTTTGTACAAATAGATTTTAAAAAAATACACTTTAATCGATTCTTCTTAGAAGATTAACTACTATGGCATAATTTTAGAATATTAGAAAAGGCTTTAAAAACTTAACCAATCCCTACATTTAGAAGAGAACTATGATACCTATATTTTAAATAACTTATTTTTTAAATTTTTTAAAGGTTTTATTTATTTATTTGACAGAGAGAGATCACAAGCAGGCAGAGAGGCAGACAGAGAGAGAGGAGGAAGCAGGCTCCCTGCTGAGCAGAGAGCCCGACACAGGGCTTGATCCCAGGACCACAAGACCATGACCTGAGCCAAAGGCAGCAGCTTAACCCACTGAGCCACCCAGGCGCCCCAATAACTTACTTTTTTAATGGGAATTTTTTCACTAGATATTTCTTCCCTCCAATTAATTACAAAAATCAATGCAATAATACAACACTTTTTACAGGGAGAGGTGCAGTGAGAGAGAGAGAAAGACTCTTAAGCAGACTCCATGCCCAGCACAGTGGCTAATCTCAGGACCCTGAGATCATGATGACCTGAGCCAATATCAAGAGGCAGACGTATTTTTCAAATGTTCTAGAATAAGATTTAAAGATGAAAAATGCCTTAATAATATAAAAATATTTTATTATTATATATCTTGCCATTATCCAGATGACTTAGATCCTAGACTTAGATATTAACAGAACAAATAATATCTTACAAAATATAGGTGATGAAAAGATTATGAAAAATTTCAAAATAGTCCAAGTAATGCCATAAGAAACAAAATGCCATTTGGAATAAATGTATACTTTCTTGTATACTAAACACTGATGGTCTTCAAGAAAGAAAAATGGGGTCCTGTTATCAGAACAAATAGCTGTATCATGTTAGAAGTCTTTCCTATTAAACTATTTAAAGAACTCCAAAGTAAACTGCTTAAAGAATCTCGCAAATATGATAAATATTTGAAATGACTTGCTATTAAATTACTTAATAAAGAGGTTATTTTAGTAGTTTATTTTGTAATTGGGTGTGTGGACAAAATAAATTATCGTAACAGTTATTTGAAGTCATAAAGTTGTGTAATAGTTGTGCACAAATACATAACCAAAAGAATGAGAGGCTTAGGGGCACCTGGGTGGCTCAGTTGTTTAAACCACTGTCTTCCACTTGGGTCATGATCCCAGGGTCCTGTAATCCAGCCCTGTGTCAGACTCCCTGCTCTGCAGAGAGCCTGCTTCTCCCTTTCCTTCTTCCTGCTGCTCTGCCTACTTGTGCTCTCTCATCCTCTCTTACTCTCAATCAAAAAAAAAAAAGGGAAATAATTACTTTTTTCCTATTTCTTTCCTATTTATCTTTGACCAAAAAGATTATGAAGAAGTTAATTAGTTAATTTAGTGAATCATTAAATATTATATGTACTGATGCTCCAAATATTTAAAAAATATGATCTTCACCATGGAAAAATGTAAAAATGTTTTAAATAATATCCATGATTTTTTTCATTTATCTTATTTCTTATTTGTGTCTGCATTACGTATAATATTCTACTACCTTGTACCTACTTCTCAGTCTTAAATCTTTTATTTTAATGGGTCAGAATTTTAAAAAAATAATACAAAGATATAGAAAAGAGAAGGTGTTGGAACTTCTTGGAAGCAGGACTTCTTGGAACAGGGGGTCCTTGGGAGACCTAGTGTGAACAAGTAGTGGAAGCAGATTTTATGGATGAATTGTTTAAAATAAAGTGATTGCAAATACCAAAGAATAATTAATTAAATAAATAAATAAAAGTCTTTTCTCAAGGTGACTCTCTCTGCTTATGTTCCTTGGATGGTTTCCCAGAAAGGAGGAGCTGAAAATATCCCATACTTCTCCAATAGTTTTGCACTTTCTAATGGTAGAAGGGATAAATGTAATTTACTAGCCGTGAAACAGAATGTTTTCCTAAATATTTATAAAGATCTATGGGAAATAATGAAGTAAAAAAAAATTCATAGTAAAATATCATTGAGGAGTAAGGAAAACAAAATTTCAGTGATTCCAAATGTGGTGAATTTGTTTTGCATATTGAAAATATTCAGACTCTACAAGCAGAAGAATCTCCTTATCTATGATTTGGATAATAAAACTATTATATAGAGGGGTTGAGTACATAGTTCAAGATTATACAAATAAGAGATTGCTAAAAGAGGATTTGATCCCAGGAAGTTCATGTTCACAATACAAAATCTTAATAATTTTGTATTTCTTCAATAATCAGACCCATTATTATTATTACTACACTTTAGAAAATGACTGTGGAAAAATAAAGTTATCCGACTGTGGAACTGATGCACTGACTGCAGAGATAAGAAAGAAATATTTAATTTTTTTTCTTTTATGATGTCTTAAGATAGACATCTCTATTTTCAACTCTAAATTGAACAAAAACATGCTGTAATTCCAGGTCATGTCATCTTAGAAACATTATTACAATTCCATCTCTTTCCTCTTCTAAGTTCTCCAATCTGTCATTTAAAAATGCACATCACACTAAGGGCCAAGATCTATGAAGAACTCCTCAAACTCAACACACACAAAACAGATAATCACATCAAAAAATGGGCAGAAGACATGAACAGACACTTCTCCAAAGAAGTCATACAAATGGCTAACAGACACATGTAAAAATGTTCATCATCATCATCATCATCATCATCATTATCAATCAGGGAGATTCAAATCAAAATCATATTGAGATACCACCTTACACCAGTTAGAATGGCCAAAATCAACCAGATATTAAACAACAAGTGTTGGAGAGGATGTGGAGAAAGGGGAACCCTCTTAGACTGTTGGTGGGCATACAAGCTGGTGCAGCCACTTTGGGAAACAGTGTGGAGAAATTAAAAATAGAGCTTCCCTAGGACCCTGCAATTGCACTACTGGGCATTTACCCCAAAGATAGAGATTTAGTGAAAAGAAGGGCCATCTGTACCCCGATGTTTATAGCAGCAATGACCACAGTTGCCAAACTGTGGAAAGAATCGAGATGCCTTTCAATAGACGAATGGATAAAGAAGATATGGTCCATATATACAATGGAGTATTATGCCTCCATCAGAAAGGATGAATACCCAACTTTTGTATCAACATGGACGGGACTGAAAGAGATTATGCTGAGTGAAATAAGTCAAGCAGAAAGTGTCAATTATCATATGGTTTCACTTATTTGTGGAGCATAAGGAATAACACGAAGGACATTGGGAGATGGAGAGGAGAAGTGAGTTGGGAAAAATCCAAGGGGGAGACAAATCATGAGAGACTGTGGACCTGAGAAACAAACTGAGGGTTTTGGAGGGAAGGAGTGAGGGGGGGACTGGGTAAGCCTTGTGGTGGGTATTGTGGAGGGCATGTATTGTATGGAGCACTGGGTGGGGTACATAAGCAATGAATTGAACGCTGAAAAATTAAATTTAAAAAGTGCATATCATAATAAAATACAGAACACCCAAAAAGAAAACTCATGATGGTTTTTTCAAATAGTCTTACACTGATATCTAATAAGTTCCTTCCTTTCCAAATGTAACTAGGTCAAGTTTGGATATTTCTACCTTAGCATTAGAAATGAAGATTATCAACTACTAAAATCAGGTCAGTGTGCATTCCTAAGCAAGACTGACAGAAGCTGAAATAGTTGCAAAGATCAAGAGATTACAGATTTAGAATTTAGCTTTCCTATGGAAGTGGATGCATACATTGCAACTATAACTTTTCCATGTTGTTAGACATAATTCTCACATGATAAATTGGTTTGGCAACATTTTTCTTTTAATATTAATTGAGGAAGTCTCATATCTTCAGCTTCATGTGCTGAATGAGATTAAATAGTAAACACAGTAAATGCCTTGCTTATGTACTAGCTGTCAATAAGAAAGAAACTCATTGGATAAGGAAAGAAATAATTTGTTAAAACAAAAATATTTTTAAAGAAATATTATTTAGTGTACTTAAAATAACTGAAGCATATATTTTACTGTAGGAAGCTTTATTGTCATTTTTGTACTACCAAAACACTATTCTAAAGAAACTGGCTTTATTCAGATGTTGTAAGTGTTAATCCTTATCCTTGCCTAATACGTTAAGCAAGGAAAGCTAATCGGGATTTATGTCATCTGAATAATGCCCTATATCCAAACATGATGTAATCTCTCACTTTTTCTACTTGAAATCTCTAGTCCCTTTCCCTTTGCTCCCAGCTGTCTTCTCTTCCCTTTCCACAAATCCCATCACTGCAGTTAAATATACAGAAAATCAGGGAAAAAGAGTAAATAACTAACACACAACAAATTAAATCACAGTAGTTTCATCTCTAAACATATATTGGAAGGCCCTCCTTGGATTTTTAAATACTCGCTTCTGAATTTTGTTTAAGAAAATTCTGAAGCATAATGCAGTAAATACCTTTTTCTTTTAATATGACATATAAAAATTCAAAAACACATAATTATCTTAAATAATATTAAGCAATCCTATGTTGTTTAGTCACTATTTTGCATAAATTCTGAATTACGCATTTTCACCAGGTTTAGCTGTTTAACCAGGGATGGGGAGTTATATACTTTTTGAGAACTTGTTATTAACATTACTAATTTGGCTTAAACTGAATATAACCATAAAGAGACATCACAGTATGATCCTTTAAGACTGCTTCTTATTAAGATTTCCCATATTTTCAGATCCTCATTTAAGGCCAGAGGAGGGAGCACTTTGTACTTTCACATAAACGATACACAAGTCTTTAATTAAATTTTTAACATTTGAAAATTTTTTGGCTTAAAACTCTAAGTCACTCTTCTTTCTCACCTTCCTATCAACTCCAGTATAGAATAAAACAAATTTAGGACATTTCAAAGATATGTATGAGGCTTGCTTAAATACATATGATGAGAGTAATAACGTTACCTAAGTGTTCAAATGTGATACTGGTGATACTTAAGAATATTTTCTTTCAATACCATTTTATTAAAATGTATAGGGGCACCTGGGTGGCTCAGTGGGTTGAGCCTCTGCCTTCGGCTCACGTCGTGATCTCAGGGTCCTGGGATGGAGTCCCGCATCGGGCTCTCTGCTCAGCAGGGAGCCTGCTTTCCTCCTCTCTCTCTGCCTGCCTCTCTGCCTACTTGTGATCTCTGTCTGTCAAATAAATAAATAAAATCTTTAAAAAAAAATAAAATGTATATATTTGCTTATTTTCTGAAAATAAACATTAGTATATACATTATAAGATATAGTAAATCCAGAATTTTATAAAATTATGGTCTCTACATTTGGTAGATACAATAAGGTTTTTGTTGATATCATGAGACCAATAATACTACTTTATGATCAAGGCTCCTATGCTATTTCCTCAAAAGATTCCATAGAAGGGTTGGTGTCTGGGTCACAGACTTCATTGGCCTATTACAAAATGTGCTATCAATTTAGATAAAGTCAAAGAGGTCTGTGTTCTACGTAGTGAGTATGAATTGTAATTCCTTTCTTTTGAATAAATATGTTTTATTTTGAATATTTTATATATCTTAATTTTCTGGGCATAGAAAGAGTGTATCCCATTAAAAATTAAAGTACTCAAAAAATTAAAATAAACTCAAAGTTTTTTCATATAAGAGTTGTCATCTAGTATCCATGCAATGGAAAAATAGTTCCATGATTTCATCACATAATTATTATAATCTACATTTTTTTATGGAAAGGAAGCATTACAAGTCATGGTCTATGAGTTTCCATTATGTGTGAGGACTGCTCACAATAATACCTTAAGTGTTAGAAGCTACCAATGAAGTAAAGGGAAATAATTAAATTAAAATTAAACAGAACAAAATAAAGTTTCTAGTAAATTTCTTCAACCAACATATATTAAACACATTGATTAGTAACTCATCATGATGGATACATTAAATATATGTAATTTTTATGTATATCAGTTATACTTCAATACAATTAAAAGTAAAGTAAAATCTAAAATCTATATTGTAATTTCATATATTTTTTAAAACATTGAATAATACGTAAATCATCCTTATGTGTATTTTGGTTCATTGAAGCTTATAAGCCCTGTTTTAGCCAATGAAATTTGAGAGATGTTTGTTCTTAGTTTCTGAGAATGATTTCCTTCAGTCTCAAGAGTTGGATCATAAACAAATTCATCTACCTCCAGGGTTGAACAAAGAAGATCATACCTTAATAGCTATTATAAACATTGATTTAGAAACATGAAATTAGTGTATTATGGTACAAAACTCAATGAAGGGCAAAGAAAGGAAATCTAAAGAATCTTGTTTCCTGATAAAATTAACATTTTCAATCTTAGGGTTGTGTGTGTGTGTGTGTACGTGTGTGTGTATGTGTGTGTATGTGTAGAGAGAGAGTGTTTAAAGTCTTTTTCCAGGAGTTTTCATTGTCTATGGAATACATTAGCAGTTTACACTCATATTAGCAATTCAATTAGAAACCACAGATGAAGCTGAGTATGGTAGAACTCAGGGATGTAATTAAACAAAACAAAATAAAAAAAAAATTTATTTTTAAAATCCAGCCTTATGGAGCACCTGGGTGGCCCAGTGGGTTGGGCCTCTGCCTTTGGCTCAGGTCATGATCCCAGTGTCCTGGGATTGAACCCCCACAATTGCTCTCTGCTTGGCGGGGAGCCTGCTTCCCCCTCTCTCTCTGCCTGCCTCTGTGCCTAGTTGTGATATCTCTCTCTCTGTCAAGTAAATAAATAAAATCTTTAAAAAAATGAAAAAAAAAATCCAGCTTTATATGATCAATTTTCCTATGGCATAATATCCGTATTGTTTCATAGGAAAAATTAAAACAAAATCTTTCAAAGTTTTTACATAGTGATCAGGGGAACCAAAAATTACTAGTAGCTTTAATAATATTAAAGAGAAGGAATTATCAAATGTGACATGTACAGTGCTTAACCTTAAGTTTATTAGTAATTATTTTACCAGTTAATGTATTATGAATTTATGCTTTTAAAGAATTGAGTATTAAAAGTCTCCTGGTGATAGGTATTAAGAAGGGCATGTATTGCATGGTGCATAGGGTGTGGTGCAAAAACAATGAGTCTTGAAACGCTGAAAAAATAAAATAAAATGAAGTCTTTAAAGGAAGAGATCTTATAAAAATATTTGCAACCAATTTAAAGAATAATTTGTCATTTTCTTGTAAATTTACATGAAGATATTTAAACTGTGAGCTTTTTTCCAGGTATGGTATAATAAGTCGTTTAAGGAAGATATTAAAGACAAGAAATATATAAAATTGGTACAGGTAAAGGAAACCATAGTATATTAAACACAAACACATAAATTGATTTAAAGTGCAACTGAAAAAGACAAATACAGGGAACTTACAATTCTCATAACTTGGAAGGTGAATGTCATCCAAATTTGCAGATGGATTACAGGGTCCAGAAGGGTCACATAATCTGGTTTAAAATGGGACATACCACTAGTGGAAAACAAAAATACTGACAGGAAATAGATTTAATTAGATGGACATATGATTGGTGAAAAGAAAATATCCTATGAGTAACAATCAAATATCCAAACACTAATGATACTGTGATACTTTTTTGAGATAATAATCCTTATCCTTTTAAGCCTCTATGTAGACTATGTAGAAATGGCTTAAGTTGTTTTGTAGAGAATGCCTTCAATAAAAGATACACACACAAACAAAATCCTTTTAGATCAATTTTGTTGTTTTGAACTGTCCAAAAACTTGAGATAACTTAGGTTAAAAGTGGCAAACTCAGTAATAGAAAAATTTTAAAAATGGATCATTAAATAACAGAAAATTGTAGATTAACACATTTTGTAACTTCTTTTTTTCATTTTTATAACTTCTAATTTTGATATGCTAATTTGTGGTTAATATTTGGAATTTTTGCATTGATATTAAACCAATGTTTGCCTAAATTCATGGTTTGAAAATATAAACCGTGCACTCAACTAAAAAAGAAATTGCAAAGTGAGGACAGAGAATGACTTTACTTTAAACAACAATATCATTAATGATTAACAGAAATGGAAGATTTTAAAAATACATGACTCAATCTCCACTCTTTTTGATGGAGAGCAGTATGTATGTGTGTTTCATCAGAATGGATTTTTCTTCTGGTATCACCCATAGAAGTAATGTTTGTCACATAAAATTTCATCAGAAAAATTTTGCAGATATAGACAAAGGATGTCATATACTGTTCCATTTTCTGTTACATATTCAACAACTTGATATATCACAGAATATAGATTTCACAGAATTTTCTTTTCTGCATCTGTAACTGCTTTTTGCTATCATGATACTTTTGCTTGTGCTATTTTTAAAACTATCCATAACTTTAGTTGCATCTCACATAGTTTACAGCTGTATAATTAATATGCTTATACAGTTATGTTAAAGGTTTGTGCATTCCCATTCATATGATTATTATATATATGTATATATACCCCAAAATATTATATATATGTAGATATATATAATACATCCTGTCTTTAGAATATCTAGAAAGTGTTTTCTGGATCACTTTTGTCTTATTTTATAATACTTTAATGATATATTAAATTTTTCTCGAAAGCTTTTTTGATTTTAACTGTATGCCATCTCTAATTAATTCTCTTAGTAAATTCCATGTGGCTCAATTAGAAGACATTTGTCTTCTTGCTGGTAAACATATTAAGGAAGAAATAATTTTTTTTTTAAGATTTTATTTATTTATTTGACAGAGAGAAATCACAAGTAGATGGAGAGGCAGGCAGAGAGAGAGAGGGAAGCAGGCTCCCCGCTGAGCAGAGAGCCTGATGCGGGACTCGATCCCAGGACCCTGAGATCATGACCTGAGCCGAAGGCAGCAGCTTAACCCACTGAGCCACCCAGGCGCCCGAGAAATAATTTTTATATATATCAGTTTGCCATATTAAAATATCACTCATTTATTGTATTTTAAATACAAATTTATGTTCATGGATACTACAGCAGAAAATATGTCTTTGAAAAATATTAAATTGAATTTCTCACACTGTTTGGACATTTAGATAATCAACAATATTGATCCCTTAATTTGCAAAAATTATTATTTTGGATCCCTTCAAAATGCTATTTTATTCATTTTATGTCACCAGCATGAAGTTGTAGGTTGTAACAAAGCAAACTCAGTTGCAGTACTTTACCAAAGTCATAGGTAATGTCTGGAACACAGGGCTACAAACCTCAGAAAACTGATTCTAAAGTATGCGGCCATGATAAATGCACACTGTGCATTGTCTCTGTTCACATGTATATTCCTGTCTCATGAAAGAGGAAGTCAGGCTGAACTGTCTTAGTTCAGTAAGTTGTTTTAATATAATGGAAATAAGGGAATGTAAATATTAACACTGCTATATACAAGTTTATTTATAAAACTTGGTCATCTTCAAAGGTTGACAGACTATGGGTGTGCTGACCAAATCTTGCCCACAACTGATTTTGGTTAAAACAAAAATTGTAGGGAGGGGAGTCACACCCATTCCCTTGCTATTGTTTATGTCTGCTTTCGTGCTTCAATAGGGGTGTTGAGTAGTGGCCAAAAAAGGCCATATAGCCCTCAAAACCCAAGATATTTACTTTCTGGGCCTTTATTGGAAAAGTTTATAAACTTCTGTGTTCTAAATTAACTGCCTCTGAATCTTTTTCAATAAACAATGGACTAGATTATTGAGGAAATGTCCATTCCCTTTCCAAACCTAAATGGATTTTGACTTTTATCTTAAAATCTTTGATTATGTTATTTATCAAGGTTTAATTGCTATAAAAGGCCAAAAAATATAAATGTGTGTTCTTTCCTGTTACATTTATTTCTTTATATTTATTTTTTGTTTTATTCCTAGATGTTTTAAATTACAGCTACTTAGCATTTTAATAGTCTTTTAAAAAATCATCTTTTTTCTATTTTGCCTATTTTGATAACAGAGATTATTAGTATAGCTAATTTGAATGTATGCCTTGAGTTGCCTTATAGGTTTCTATTTCAAACATTGACAATGATAATGAACTAATTGGATGTCATCTTTATGGATAGAAGTAGGAAAATTTCAGGGGCGCCTAGGTGGCTCAGTTGTGAAGTGTCTGTCTTGGGCTCAAGTCATGATCCCAGGGTCCTGGGATTGAGCCCCACATTGGGCTCCCTGCTTGGCGGGAAGCCTGCTTCTCCCTTTCCCACTCCCTGCTTGTGTTCCCTCTCTTGCTGTGTCTCTCTCTGTCAAATAATAGTAAATAAAATCTTATTAAAAAAAAGAAGGAAGGAAGCAACCAGTTTCTTACAGCCCTGGGAAATGTTACCCTCTGCACCATTGAGTATTCAAGAGTGAAATGAATGACTTGTGAATCTTCTTAACATTTAGTTTTTCATTTAGTCAAGATGCAAAAGCTAACACAAATATATGGAATTACCAGGTCATGGGTTTTAAAACCATTAGTTACTTCCATGACCACTCTGATTATGATGCTGGGGCCTATAATAATTCATCTACAAATTTATACTCTAACAAAAGGAAAAAACAATTTTTGAATTTATAAATAAGTGATATAGTATTGAGGATTTTTAATATATATATTCTTTTTTAAATAATTTGATTATCATTCAGAAAAATATCTTTCACATATCTATCATGCCTCAATCTATCTTGATAATAAGAATTAATATTTAATAAGATCATTCTATTTATTTGCTAAAGAAAAGGGCATTAACTTTTTTAAAAGTTATTTTGCAACACATTTATGGGCTGAGGAGTACATTGAAATTGTGTGAGCTCATTATATTTTTCAGAGAATTATGGACTCATTGTGAAATCACAAGTTTTTCTAGACTGTGGCCTTCTGGCATCTATTTAATGGCATGCTTGAGTGTCTGACCAAACCAAGATTTTTTTTGTAGCTGTTCCATGCATGCATTCTTCAAAATTTACCTCAATAATTTTGAGAGACATTAAAAGACAGAGCTAGAGAAAGAGAGGGAGGAATATGTATTTTTTTTCCAAGGACAGGAATAAAGCTACTCTATAAAATAAAAATGACCAAAAAAAATTGCATGATAGGGATAGTTTGTTCTTTCAATAGACATGTCCATGGCACTAATAAGAGAAATTGCATAAGAACAACTGGTGCTTACTTATTTAGATCATTCTACACTTGGAAGTTTTCAGTCTAATTTACTTGTAGCTTCAGTTATTGTAAGGTAGAAGAAATTTAGTTGTTTACTAAGTATATTAAGAATATTTGCAGATTTCTGTTATATGCTGTAAAACAAAATGTTTTAAATTACTATAAAATTACTTTTAAATTACTATAGTTCTATTCTATTTTTCTCCTTTGTAAGGAAGCTTTAGTTCAGTTCAGGATATGCAATATTTTCCTGAATTCATAAAAATAACATAAAAGGAAAGTGTTTTTGAATATCTAAAACCTTAAGATTAATTTGTATTGTAAATTTAGGTAAAAATTAACAATTCCCTCAGTTTAGTTTGTTAATACTCTGAATTCTCTAAGGTATAATTAAATTTAAATTTAGACTCTTACAAGGATTACATTAGATCACTAACTTTATGTCTATAGATGTTATATTTCCAGTGTCCAATTTAGTGGCTCATGTGATGCTTTGCTCCTTCTGACAGTTCTTCACTGTATGACTGTATTATCAACATAACTCTTTTCATGGAACAAAATAATTTAAAGTTCTTCAGTTGGCTTTCTGTGATAAATGTGATTAGTTTTGTGTAATAGAAATCAGATTATCTTTATAGGAACACATTATTATAGATGATTATGTGATTTCCAGAATTCAGTGGTTAAAAGCTATTCAGTACCAAAAACATGTTAGCTAAAAAACAAATGATGGAAAAATCTAATACAATATTATCATACATAAAGATCTTTAATAATAATTCTATTATTTGGTAAAAAAGAGAGAGAGATAGGAATTGCATTAAATGTGTAGATTGCTTTAGGTAGCATAGACATTTTCACAATATTTATTCTTCCAATCCAGGAGCATGGAACATTTTTCCATTTCTTTGTGTCTTCCTCAATTTCTTTCATGAGTACTTTATAGTTTTCTGAGTATAGATTCTGTGTCTCTTTGGTTAGGTTTATTCCTAGGTATCTTATGGTTTTGGATGCAATTGTAAATGGGATTGACTCCTTAATATCTCTTTCTTCTGTCTTGCTGTTGGTGTAGAGAAATGCAACTGATTTCTGTGCATTGATTTTATATCCTGACAATTTACTGAATTCCTGTATAAGTTCTAGCAGTTTTGGAGTGGAGTCTTTTGGGTTTTCCACATATAGTATCATATCATCTGCGAAGAGTGA
Organism: Mustela lutreola; assembly: GCF_030435805.1. Taxonomy (NCBI): domain Eukaryota; kingdom Metazoa; phylum Chordata; class Mammalia; order Carnivora; family Mustelidae; genus Mustela; species Mustela lutreola. Next base: position 23,857,686 of record NC_081302.1, on the reverse strand, counting down.
TAATTTGACTTCTTCTTTGCCGATTTGGATGCCTTTAATTTCCTTTTGTTGTCTGATTGCTGAGGCTAGGACCTCTAGTACGATGTTGAATAGCAGTGGTGATAATGGACATCCCTGCCGTGTTCCTGACCTTAGCGGAAAAGCTTTCAGTTTTTCTCCATTGAGAATGATATTTGCGGTGGGTTTTTCATAGATGGCTTTGATGATATTGAGGTATGTGCCCTCTATCCCTACACTTTGAAGAGTTTTGATCAGGAAGGGATGTTGTACACATTTAATGCAATTCCTATCAAAGTACCATCCATCTTTTTCAAAGAAATGGAACAAATAATGCTAAAATTTATATGGAACCAGAAAAGACCTCGAATAGCCAAAGGGATATTGAAAAAGAAAGCCAACGTTGGTGGCATCACAATTCCGGACTTCAGGCTCTATTACAAAGCTGTCATCATCAAGACAGCATGGTACTGGCACAAAAACAGACACATAGATCAATGGAACAGAATAGAGAGCCCAGAAATAGACCCTCAAATCTATGGTCAACTAATCTTCGACAAAGCAGGAAAGAATGTCCAATGGAAAAAAGACAGCCTTTTCAATAAATGGTGCTGGGAAAATTGGACAGCCACATGCAGAAAAATGAAATTGGACCATTCCCTTACACCACACACAAAAATAGACTCAAAATGGATGAAGGACCTCAATGTACGAAAGGAATCCATCAAAATCCTTGAGGAGAACACGGGCAGCAACCTCTTCGACCTCTGCCGCAGCAACATCTTCCTAGGAACAATGCAAAAGGCAAGGGAAGCAAGGGAAAAAATGAACTACTGGGATTTCATCAAGATCAAAAGCTTTTGCACAGCAAAGGAAACAGTTAACAAAATCAAAAGACAACTGACAGAATGGGAGAAGATATTTGCAAACGACATATCAGATAAAGGACTAGTGTCCAGAATCTATAAAGAACTTAGCAAACTCAACACCCAAAGAACAAATAATCCAATCAAGAAATGGGCAGAGGACATGAACAGACATTTCTGCAAAGAAGACATCCAGATGGCGAACAGACACATGAAAAAGTGCTCCATATCACTCGGCATCAGGGAAATACAAATCAAAACCACAATGCGATATCACCTCACACCAGTCAGAATGGCTAAAATCAACAAGTCAGGAAATGACAGATGCTGGCGAGGATGCGGAGAAAGGGGAACCCTCCTACACTGTTGGTGGGAATGCAAGCTGGTGCAGCCACTCTGGAAAACAGCATGGAGGTTCCTCAAAATATTGAAAATAGAACTGCCCTATGACCCAGCAATTGCACTATTGGGTATTTACCCTAAAGATACAAATGTAGTGATCCGAAGGGGCACATGCACCCGAATGTTTATAGCAGCAATGTCCACAATAGCCAAACTATGGAAAGAACCTAGATGTCCATCAACAGATGAATGGATCAAGAAGATGTGGTATATATACACAATGGAATACTATGCAGCCATCAAAAGAAATGAAATCTTGCCATTTGCAACAACATGGATGGAACTAGAGCGTATCATGCTTAGCGAAATAAGTCAAGCGGAGAAAGACAACTATCATATGATCTCCCTGATATGAGGAAGTGGTGATGCAACATGGAGGCTTAAGTGGGTAGAAGAAGAATAAATGAAACAAGATGGGATTGGGAGGGAGACAAACCATAAGTGACTCTTAATCTCACAAAACAAACTGAGGGTTGCCGGGGGGAGGGGGTTTGGGAGAAGGGGTTGGGATTATGGACATTGGGGAGGGCATGTGATTTGGTGAGTGCTGTGAAGTGTGTAAACTTGGTGATTCACAGACCTGTACCCCTGGGGATAAAAATATATGTTTATAAAAAATAAAAAAATTAAAAAAAAAAAAAAGAGAGAGAGAATAGTATTAAATGGTTCATTTTGAGTAATTAGGTAGTTTTGGTTTGAATAGTTGAACTTGTATCTAAAATGAAACAATGATAAGAAAGGACATTTATTTTACTAAACTTCATACTCTATCACTTAAATAATTTAAACATCATGACATATCATGTGAATAAATGATGTACACTGAAATTCCAATAACTAAGTTTTAAAAATTAATATATTGAATTTTAAAGCAATTATAATATAAATTAATATTGCAAAATGAGAATAGTTTATTATGAACAATAGTTATGTTATATAATCTTTAAAGCAATTATTTCTTTTAAGTGTTTCTATTCTTATGACATTTGATCATGAACTGGGTGATGACTTTACAAAATAGTTTAGGACTTCAGGACACCATCTGGATTGTATTTAAAGTGATATAATTGTGGGTCTTGCATAGATTATTTAGACAGTATAATAGCTGAAATCATAAGTCAATATGGCATGTAGTGTATATCATTCAGGAAAAGCCAACTGTTATTCCTTGAATATGCTTATTAACTCCTTCAGTCCACTTAATTTTGTTACTTACATATATTTTACTATATACATATATAAAGTGTTGCAGCTCAAACAGAATCACGTTATGAAGTAAAGACAAATCAAAGATCTGAAGAAGTGATGGATCAATTTATCTAAGGAGCCTAGGGACATTTTTGGAATGAGGCTACCTGTAGCATTTCTCTTAGAGTGGCTATAACCAAGGTTCCAAAGCAGGAGAAAATAATAAAGATAGCAAAGGAGAATTCACAGAAAGGACTAAATTAGAGGTGGTGACACAAGATACAGAAAAAGACCATTAGGAATCAGAAAGTGGTCTAAGTTCTGCCATATGCAATGCAACATATGAGTCTTCATTTTAGGCAGCTTCGGGGAACTGAATTAGTCTGGTCTGACTGGTTCCCTCTCTCCAGGATTTTACAAATCAATGCAGGAAAACAGTGTGCCCATTATTTTTAAACAAGGTAGAGTGACATATCTTAAGCAACATGCAGGTAGGAAGGGGCAGCATTAAATGATGAGTAAGGTTTAAACTTATCTAGATGCCATATAAAAATCATAATACTCAAGTTTCTGACTGAGAAGTTTCTAGATATAAGATCTGATTACTTTTCAAACATCCCTTTAAATCTGTTAGGACTCTCTGCCTTCCCTGTAACTGTTTTCCCATATAATCTTTTATTATATATACTTTTTACTTCCTTCTAACATCTGCTTTTAGAGCCACATTATAAATTTTTTTCTTAGAATGTTTTTTATCTTAGGTGCCTGGGTGGTTCAGTGGGTTATGCCACTGCCTTCGGCTCGGGTCATGATCTCAGGGTCCCGGGATCAAGTCCCACATCGGGCTTTCTGTTCAGCAGGGAGCCTACTTCCCTCTCTCTCTCCACTTGCCTCTCTGTCTACTTGTGATCTCTCTCTGTAAAATAAATAAATAAAGTCTTAAAAAAAATGTTTTTTATCTCTCTCAGATTACTCTTTTGGATATTTTTGTCCAGAAATATGAATAGAATTTCCTTTATTGAAGTGTACTTTACTATAACTTTCTTATTATCTGACCAATAGAGTAAGATCAATGATGAAGAGTAATTTATTGGCCCCCCATTAAATTACTGTCTGTCCCAAACACTTTATTAGATTTTTCACAATATCTAGAATTAAATACCACAAAAAGGGGGCAGACAGGTCTGAATTTTTAATATCATGCGACAGATGAAATTAGTGAGCTTCAAAAGTTTAAATACTCTCCTAAATGTTGGAGCCAAACAGGTCTCCCTAATACCAAAATTTATGCATGCCTCCAGCAGATCCAGAGAAACTACACTTAGGGACTATGGCTTTATTTCCCGGCCCTTCCAAAGTATGTCTATTTGATGGCATTTTAAAGCTGTAGGTACTTAGAGTATAAATTGAATAAGTAAAAGAAGAAATGAATCTACTTTTACATATTACTCTAGGAACATCAGAAGATCAATCTGCCAGAATATTGCTTGTGAAGATAAACAATGAGCTAAATTATTTGAATAAACACTTTTCTCTGGAGAGATCAAAATACTGAAATTAATTACCCAGTGGGCAATTGTCTCTTTTTTTCTTTTCCAAAGCATTTTGTCTTGTAATATATGTCTTTCAAGATATGATGTGTTTACTATTTAGTCTATTTAATATTTAATATTTTAACTCTGAGCCATTGTTCACTGAGGTAGAAATTTGGACATTGAAGTCATGCAGCTAAATCCTATTAGAAGTCTAAAGAATCTACTTAAAATTTCAGAATGTTGATCTGGGCCATTTGCAGTGAATTGCAATGAAGCAGAAAATGCATTTTAGAGTTTGCTGTATTAGAGATAATGGAACTACTTTGCTCAAGAATAAAGAGATAATTTAAATATTTTTTGTTTCATATACAGTCTCATTATATGTTTTAAAATGACTTGTATTATATAATGCTTATCTCTGAAGTTTTAATTTGACTATGACATTGCATTAGTTTCAAACGCCTTTTCCCAGATTTATGATCCACAGTACCACTCCCCAGGCCCCGTTTCTGTAGAACTGCATTTCCTTTTTGTTGTTGTTTTTCTGACTTGTGCCTGGAAGACAGTTCTTGACCTCTCACTGATCTGTTGGTGCTATGCTGCGACAGCTGTCACATATTTACAGCTCTCTTTTGAATGCTTTGTTTGTATAGTATCTTTTTACTTCACCGTTTTCTACATATTTGATGCCACTCCATCAGATTATTCTGTTGGTCATTTGAATTAGTAGTTATTTGATACATATGTAAAAAGCAGAAGTGAAGGGAAAAGACAAGATAACCAATCCTAGGGGTGCCTGTGTGGCTCAGTGGATTAAGCCTTTGCCTATGGTTTAGGTCATGATCTCGGGGTCCTAGGATCAAGTCCCACATCAGGCTCTCTGCTTAGTGGGGAGCCTGCTTCCCCCTCTCTCTCTGCCTGCCTCTCTGCCTACTTGTGATCTCTCTGTCAAATAAATAAATAAAATCTTAAAAATAAAAAAGATAACTAATCCATGAGAGAGATTTGAAGAACTATTGGTTGTGGGTGTCCAAGATAAAAATTAGGGATTTTCTCTTGGGTTGATGGGGTTTTTGCACACTAATTGTAGCTTCATTTAGTTCTGCCATGCATCCAGTGTTAAGGATAGCATAAAGGTTTACATATGTTTTTGAAGAATTTAGAAGCGATAATAAAAACATAATAGCATATGGTAAGGATTTATTTTTATTTTATATGTAAGAAACCTGAGAAGAGTCCAAAATGTATTTTAAGACAATGTCTGAAAAGGCCATTTGAAGTCGTCTCACAGATTATATGTCATCTAGTCAATTGGTAAGTTTTTATGGAGCTCCCCTTATGATAAATAAAATTGGACAAGCCACAGTTAACCTCTCCATCTTCAGCTTCTCTATCACCTCCATCCCCGTGAGGTAAACTAAACTTCACTTATTCAAATGTACTTATAATGTATGTTTCTCTCTTTTTATCATGTGGACTGAAACGTGTACTCCATTTGGCTTATGTCTACATTAACATGATTTACTCTAGCAGTCTTTATAAATACCGTTCTGTTATCTTCATCAACATGTATTGTGAGTCTACTATTCTGGGAAACTCTCATTCAGGTAGATAAAAGTTGCTCATTTTATTGCTCATTTCAGGAGCCTTACTAAACTCTATTTAAGTAAACATCAAAAGGCTCAACTTTTCCATAAACAGTATTCACATAATTAACTCTGAAATTATTCAAATCATATCAAGTTGCCTAAGTATTATTTTTGGGAAGCCAGGATTTAATATCTTGCAAGCCCACAGAGAACCAGTCAAGCTCTCTTTGTCAGTACAGCCCAAATCTTTAATACAAAAACACTTTCCTTTGTAAGCCCATGGGCATCTGGCTTGAGTATCTTTCAGAATGTTAGGAGTATAGTTCATTTTGTTGGGTTCATATTTTTATGTGTGTATCTATGTATATATGTATGTATTGAAGTTCCTCAAATACTAAGCTAATTTTGTATTCTTGAGTTTAAAAAGAAAAAAAATAATTTAAATTAAAAAGGGTTGAGGTAAAACAACAACAACAACAACAAAAAAAACCTCTATTTAAAAAAATCCTTTGATTATCAGATCAAATGTGAAAACTATTTTCTGTTAAGGACACTAGTATTTGTTTCTCTGTGTCATTGTCTTTTTTATTATAAGTTTATACAGAGAAAGCACATAGGGGAGAAGAAAGAAATAGACTCTAACAAGCCCACTCTTCAAACCTGGTGAATTAAAAATTCAAAGCCCACTCTTCAAACCTGGTGAATTAAAAATTCAAAGCCCACTCTTCAAACCTGGTGAATTAAAAATTCAAAGGTTTCTTATATCAACCTTCCTCAATCAAACTTTATCTAAGTTCTCTTAGCAAAATTTATAAAGACTTTTCTTATTTTGTTTTGTCTGTGAATATCAGAATCTGACACAGATCTCTTTAACAATACTTTCTTTCTGAAAGAAAGTGAAAATTGGGTGAACATTGAAACTGGCCCAGCAATTAAGCCAAGTATACCAAGACATGAAATCATAAGCACCTGTTTTAGCAATTGTTTGTTTAAATGTGTCTATATCAGTCTAAATTTTAGTCTGTGCCTCTTCCAAACATACCACTAGTTCAACTACTAGTTCATAAATATATTTATATTGTAATGCGTATTTGTACACTTACTTTTTAAATGTGTTAATTTTACCATTGATAGTTTAAAATTATGATGGTCAATTTGGGAAACTTGATAGATATAAACTATATTTCTTGGGAATTTAGAGAATAGGGAATTTAGAAGGTAGGGAGCAAAATTTTCAAATATTAAATACAAGTGTTTATTTCATTTGATGTTTTGCATTAAGTAAATGCAAGAAGTAAAACTGTAAAATATTGTTATTAGATTCAGAGATTATAAAATGGTTATCACAAAGTAAGTCTCAAATATTTTTGTTACTACCTGAAAAACCCCCTCATATAGCAGCTGGCACTGCTCTTCCCACCTAAAAAAAAAGAAAAAACCTGACTCTTCTAGCTCTTAGAAAAGCACTAATCTACTTTCTATCTCAATAGAATTAAATTGCCTGTTTTGAAAACTTCATAAAATTGAAATCATACAATGTGCAGTTAAAATTTGCTTTTGTGTAGCATATTTTCAAGATTCATCTGTGTTGTAGCATGCAACATTTCTTTTTGCTGAATATTTCAGTGTACGGGTGACCATTCATCAGTTCACATATAATTGTGTTGTTTCCACTTTGGGGCTATTAGTACAGTTTTACTATGAACATTTATGTACAATTGTTTGTGCAAACATGTATTACATATGTTTTAATTTCTCTGGGGCTTAACCTTAGGAATGGACTTACTGATTCATATGATAACTACCATTTTAAGAAACTGAAAACCTATTTCCCAAAGTGTTTGAAACCTTTTACATTCCCAAAGTAGTGTGTGAGCATTCCCATTTTTCCACACACTCGGTAACATTCGTTATGGTCTGCCTTTTTTATTATATACATTCAAATGTGTGTAAAATGTTATTTAATTTTCAGTTTGCATCACCCTAATGTTTATTGGTCATGAGCATTTTTTCATGTCTTTGTCATTTGTATATAACTTTTTGGTAAAAATTTCTATTCAAGTCATTGGCCCATTTTTCTAATGAGGTTATATGTCTTATATTATTGAATAGGAAGAGTTCCTTATAAGGGGCCACTTAAGAAAGCCATTTTATTTTATTTCATTTTAAGATTTATTTATCTACTTTGAAAGCGAGAGGGAGGCAAGGGACAGGAAGATAGAGAGAATCTCAAGCAGACTCCCTGCTGATCATGAAGCCTGAATGGCGGTTCTTTCTCATGACCCTGAGACCATGACCCGAGCCAAAATCAAGAGCCGGCTGAGCCAACCAGGTGCTCCTTGTTTTATTTTGTTAAGTAAACTCTACTCCCAACATGGAGCTTGAACTCAGAATCCCAAGATTGAGAGTCACATGCTCTACCAACTGAGCCAGCTAGGCAACTCATAAGAAAGCCATCTTAGAATCTATATTTCTTCCTTACAGTTTTGTATTCAAACTACAACTACATAGTTCCCAATTGCAGATTTGTTCTCCATAGTGTCCTTTTGGATCAAAATAACCATATTCACTTACTCTTTTCAGGAAAAACAATCAATTTATACAGGCTTTTATGGCCCAGATAGTTTATTGAGATTCCCACTTATTTTCAGAAGTTTTAAACTGTAGCATCAAGGACCTTGAATTTCCATATGATTCTCCTCTTACTCAGAAGGTACATAATCTTTGTTATATTTTAATGATGAGGTGAGGTCTAAGACTGATTCCATGTTTCTACTTCATGTTTTATCTCCTATGGGACATGTAGTTTCCAAAAGGAAACTGTAATTTTGTCTAAATAAGTGTGTTACCTAGGATGACATTTATCTTAGGAAGTTAAACCCTGGTCTGAAAAGCCATAAACTGTTTAAAACTTCCTGAGCCTGCAAATAAGAGACAAGAGAATTCATATATCTTTCTGACTGTTACTGGCAGTGAATCCCAAATACTCTTGAATTACCACACCACTGTATGAATAAACCATGTTCTCAAAAGCTCCACCTCTTTTGCAAGAACACCAATAGAAATAGCCCTTTAAGGGTTAAAATCAGCTTTCTGTTTACTTTCCTCTTTCCTCACCATGAACATTATGTAATAACATCAGAAATACATCCAGTTGATCCCAGATTTCACCTTACATATTTTGCCTACCAAATTTATGTACAACAGTTAGTTATTTTTGTCATTTTCAGTATCCCAACCTCACTTGCTCTTCTTTTCATTGTCCTCTGTGATGAAGATCCAAACATGGGTGAAGACACCCTTCTGACTTTCCTTGCTTGCATTTAAACAGCTGGATTCTGGTGGAGTAAATGATGAAGTTTGACAAACAGGTATTACCATTACTTTATCATCACCAACACCAAAATGACAAAAGGGAATCCATACTAATGATCTTCAGGAATTTTTACTTTCATGCTCCACAATAAAATCATGAATAACTGTAAAATCCCTCATACATCTTTAAGTTGATGACTAAAATTTTTCTACATTTATAAATTATAAATATGTAATGTCTGGCATATTGTATATTAAATGATGCATTAAATAAAATTTTATTAAAACTTTAGTGCAGCAGATTTATCTTGTTCAATGTTCGGAAGATGCCTTCCATAAGAACTAATTGGCAAGGCCAGTTTCCATAATCAAACTAATTAGCAAAATCAGACTCCCTTTCCGTCAGAAAACATCTTAGTTCATTTTTCAGTTCAAATAGAAATGTTAATATGTGCTTGAATTAACTTCTGAATTCTGATTATAATACAGCTAATTACTAGCTAAAGTTGGGTTTCATGGAGTCATCATGGAGTCTTGCCATGGTTTTTTCATTTTTATGAAATCAATTACTATCCCTTTCCTTACTTCTCAGTTCTAACTGGAATCTTATTTAGAAGCAAATCGCTTCTTTATGTCCTAGAAGGGTCCAGAAATGCATCATGTTAAGTTTGAAAACAGCTATGTGTTATTTCCTGTTTATGATTGTTTTATGTTGTTTTCTGTAGAGAGAAAAAGGTCATTGTGAATGAGGAATTGGGAAAGCAGAACTGAAAAAGGCAACACTTTAGGCATATCTCTTTTAGGAGAGAATATTGAGATTCTGGAAATTGATTCACTTAAAATTATCTCTACTAAACTAGTGCCTTAAAAATACTGGATTTATCTTGATACCTAGGCTTTAAGACAACAGCATTTCTACTACATAACTTTGTTAATAGACTTTTTGATGCATCAGTAATGATTGATTTTGAGTCTCTACCATCCTCAAACCTCTTCCACCAATAGTGACTCTTCTCTATGCATGTTTCATGTTAATTTATTTTTGATATATATTTTAAAAGTATAACTTAATAAGTTCAATGGAATAGCTTTTGTATAGGAATTATTCTTTTTAAATTATCTTTTTAAAAAATATCTTCAAATATCTCTTCTCTTGTCATACATTATTACATAATTCATACCCAAAATAAATACTCATTTCCATATCTTTAAAGTTTGAGTTTTCCTTCTTTGATTAAAAAATATATTTTCATTACATTTTACACTTTTGAAGTGCCTAGAAGAACATGCCTCCCGCCCCCCTTCAGGAAGTTATACCTAGAAATCCTGGCTTTACATTGTTTTATAAAGAGAAAAGATTGAGATAACCAGATATTAAGTGAGATATTTTGAGTGAAGGTGAAACTAAACCCACATAGATCAAGCTGCTTCTCCACCTAGTACAGCACATCTAAGACTTTTATTATATATCAAAAGAGGAATTATCATAGTACATCTTCTAAAATTAATACCATTAGAGGGTGGATGGAATTTATTGGCCAGAACTGAAATTTTATGACCTTCTGAATTGAATTTATGGATTAGAAAACCCCAAGACTATTAAAACATAAAATATTTAGTAGAGGGCGCCCGGGTGGCTCAGTGGGTTAAAGCCTCTGCCTTCAGCTCAGGTCATGATCTCAGGGTCCTGGGATCGAGACCCGCATCGGGCTCTCTGCTCAGCGGGGAGCCTGTTTCCTCCTCTCTCTCTGCTTGCCTCTCTGCCTACTTGTAATCTCTGTTCTGTCTACTTATAATCTGTCACATAAATAAATTTAAAAAAATCTTAAAAAAATATTTAGTAGAGCACATAAAGAAAAATGAATTCTGAGAAAAGTTTATAGAAGCTAAAGAACAAATAATACGCTAGTGATCAATTACAGGTTACTAAAAAGCAAGAAAATAAATATTTTAGTAAAGCTAAGTTAGTTACTATCTTAATTACTTCAAGGGAAATATTTAATAAAATGTATATGTGCATTTTACTGCTAACTTGCAAATTTCTCAATGGGGAGTGGGTTAAGATATGATTGGGTGAGTGTGATAGTGACCCAAAATAAGAGTAGTTTTAAAAATAGAAAATAATTTATCTGTCACATAAAATTTTGAGCTAATGAAGCAGTAAGTTCACAAAGTTATCTGGCATCCAGCTCCCTCACTATTGTAACTTCACAATGTCTATGGAACGTCTTGTCATTCACACAGTACAAGATGGCTGACCACCAAGTGCTCATAGCAGCCAGTGGGAAATAAAAAGGGGAACTAGAAGGCAGAATTCTACTTACTAAAGAAACAACCAGGAAATTACACACATTAATCCCACTTATATCTCTTGCCAGAATATAGTCACACCTTGCTGCAAAACAAACAAAAGGATCTGAGGCATATGGTCTGTTTTCTAGATGGGTTATCTGCTGTGTATAAATTCAGTACTATGGAAAAGGGCGGAAATGGATTTTTAGGTACAACTAGCAGATTCTACTATTTGAAGTGTCTGATATTGCTATAAGTTGACAAATCTACCAAATTAGAAAAACCATTGTATGTTGAATATTTTAAGTATTATCTCATATGTATGTGTGTGTATAGTAAAGATTAATATATGTATATGTATATGTATATGTATCATATATATATGTATATATATGATTTTAGTTATTTAGTTGAGAGAGAAAGAGCACATGCAAGTGGGGTGGAGGGGCAGATGGAGAGAAAAAATATCTTGCAGACTCCATGCTGAATGCACAGCCAGATGTGAGACTCAACACAGGTCTCCACTGGGCTTGATCTCTTGGCCCTGAGATCATGACCTGAACTGAAATCAAGAGTTAGACACTCAACCATCTGAGCCAACCAGGCACCCCAATGTGGTGATTTTTTTAATATTTCTAAAGGATCAGTGTCCTTTACTAAAAGTTTTCTGAACATATTCCAAAGATTGAGAAGCAGGATGTTTTAAATTTATTGAAAAATTCTTATGAGTATCTTTTTCATTCTCTTTAACTGTAGGTAAAATTCTATTTAATAGTATAAGACCTCTAATATATGCCAGAAGAGAAATAACAAAGACATTTTAATAGAATATCTTTATGGATATCAAGGCATTATATAAATGGCCATAAAACCTTGAGAAAAAATTAAGATAGAGTTTGGACTTGCAACATCATATAAGAAATCTGAAAAGTGAAATTAGTGTATTATTTTCTTTTTATTGAATAAGTTGTTATAAGTATATTTGTACTCAAATCTTTTCTATTAATAAACTGTGTATGGTATCAGAAATATGCAATATTTGTTCACTATTATATACATATTGAATGCCTACAATGTGCCAAGTATATTGAGATATATGAATAGGCAAATAATTGTTCCTTTCATAAAGACTGCATTCCATTGAGAGGCCCTTTAATGTAATTATAAATTAATCATGTTAATAAGCACATAACCACAATCTAGATTTGTATTATTGACAAGAAAATTATTTACATAAATGCATAAAAATATATCTTAATTAGAATAAGGATCAGAGCATTTCTTAAAGGGCTATTCTTTGGAAGTGATTTTTTAATCCTACCTTGGAAAGACAGATGAATAGAAATAACTAATTTAAAAGGGCTTTGATAAGTCAATCAGAGAAAGACAATTATCATATGACTTCACGCATATATGGAATTTAAGAAACAAAACAGAGGAGCATGGAGGAAGGGAGGGAAAAATAAAAAAACATAATCAGAGAGGGAGAAAAACCATAAGAGACTCTTAACCATAAGAAACAAACTGAAGGGGACGCCTGGGTGGCTCAGTTGGTTAAGCAGCTGCCTTCGGCTCAGGTCATGATCCCAGCGTCCTGGGATCGAGTCCCACATCCGGCTCCTTGCTCAGCAGGGAGCCTGCTTCTCCCTCTGCCTCTGCCTGCCATTCAGTCTGCCTGTGCTCGCTCTCTCCCCCTCTCTCTCTGATAAATAAATAAAATTAAAAAAAAAAAAAAACTGAAGGTTGCTGGTTGAAAGGAGGGGATGGCATAACAAGATGATGGACATTAAGGAGGGCATGTGATATAATGAGTGCAGGTTTATGTACAAATGATGAATCACTGAATTCTACCTCTGAAACTAATAATACACTATAATACACCATATGTTAATTAACTGAATGTAAATTTTAAAAAGGAGGTTTGAGAAGAATGTAGTAGAAGGAAGAGTATATTCATCTCCTCAAGTTGGGAGAGAATATGAGAGGTGTGAGAAACCAAAAGACCCACCAAATTGAGAATTAATGGAGAGTGCCATGTAAGATGAAGATAAGGTTATTGGTTAACAGAAACAAGATCACTCTGGGCTCTGAAGCCAGGTCAGTTTGTTTTGAGAATTCAAAATACTCCTAAAATAACATTTGAAGAAAAATATGATTTAATCTGTAAGGCATCACATACAGGGCTTGAAGTCATGGATTCTAGAATCTCAGCTCTGCTAGCTTCATGTTACCTTCATAACTTTCTTATGATATAGTTTTCTTTTCAGTAAAATGAGAATAAAATATTACCTACTTCACAGATTTTTGCAGGCATAATTTGAATTAATATTCTTAAACTATTTAAACTCTCCCTAGACCATAATAAATGCTGTGCAAGGATTTGATAAATGTATATTTTAAAGAAGTAAGGGAGAAACCAAAATGGAAAACTATTACTTAAATAAGTTAAATTTGCAGTCCAGGAAAGAGAAAGTGATAGCTCAGAATAGCTTTTTACCTGACTGTAGAAACTCCTTATTTTTCCAAGTGGTTCGGTCACTTAAGAGGATTCCCCTTTGGAGAGGGGATGACTCCCATTCACTTTGTCTCTATGCTCTACCCACAACTATGTGCTTGAGATCATCTTTGGCTCTGCTGTACAGTTGTATTTCATAGTGTTGCTACCCTACTAACCACAGAGAATGTTTTCTCTAATTGTCTAGTGTGGTTTTCAATTGTCTGCAAAATTAAGTTTGAAAAGCAGAGTAAAAGCTGTATGCGGGAGTATAATATTTAATTAGGTAGTAATATTATGATTACCACTTTTAAATAATAATAGTTTGGTTGTTAAAAAATTGTATGGCAATATTTTTCTGTACAGGTAATAAAATCTTCTATATGATCCAAAATGTTAAAGTACTCAGGAGATGTTTAATTTTGTTGTTAAAAGGTATTCTAATTTTATATTCTCAATTTTGCTAGTCTGATGTCAATTTATGTTTTCCTATCTATGTAAAATATAGATAAAGGAGTGTTTTGTTTTGTTTCTTTTCACCAAATCAGCCTGCTGAAAAATGAGGGTAAGTCATACTGAATATGTTTTCGATGTTTTTTGAAGGCTAGGACAGTGCAGATGATTAAAGGTGCAGTCAACATGATAAATATTTTTACCCTATCTTTTCAGGGAAAATTATCTTCTCAAGTTGATTAATATGATTCAATATAACATTCTCCTACACTTGACTCTCATGTGCAGGTAACATTACAACTTAAATAAAAACAGATACCTACTCAGACACTGATCATGACAGCATGACTTGTACTGGAATTTTTAAAAGTTATCCTAAAGAATTCCTCCTAAGCTCCTATGGAGAAGGAAGAGGTGTGTTTTTTTTTTTTTGTTTGTTTGCTATGTGCATTACCATGAGATATATTTTATCTTTCACAAATTTGATTTTCTTTAAACAGCCATAAGGGAAATGACAGTTGGTTTTATCAAGAATAGAAAGTCATTGCAGATTCTGAAGCAAATGTGTAAAAAAGTTCATTAAGAATTTTCAAGCAATAATTCAAAAAGACTTCTTTATAATGAAGACACTTTTTTCCTTTCCTCACAATTAGCAACAATTTCTTAAAAAATTGAAAATAGATTATAAATCAGTAAAACAGTGGGATGTTACTATTTTCATTGGTGCACGACTGACATTGGGTTGTTAAAAATGAGTAACTACTTTGAAGCCAAAATGTAGCTTGTCTTGGCATTCTTCCAAATCCCAGACACCCTACTGGGATAAAAGTCACATCTTTTAGATCCTCTCCAAAACTGTCTTGGCTACTTTTGTGTTCATACGTTGTTAACTTGTTTAATATAGAGATTTATAATATTCAAGATAGTTTAAAATCATGAGAAAACTTATTTCATTTAAAAAATATAAATTCATAATTTTAGTACATTTAAAGCAAAACTGTTTGTTTTTCTGCAAATACACATTTTATTCATACCTGTGTTTACTGATCAAATTATTAAGTTACCTTTTATTTCACATTAAAAGACACTAAAACAATGGTTTCATTTTGGTTCTCAATGCAAATTAGTAGTTTACCATCTACTAATTTTTTTCTTAATGTCTATGTCATGAGAATAAAAGAAATTATACTAACTGAGCTCTAGATTATTTAGGACATATTTCCTATTTTAGGTAGCAAATAATTGCATATATATTTGGCCTTTTGGAATCTTGTCTGACCATTTTTACTTGGAATTGCTGACTTCAGAGTATTTGCAAATCATTCCACTTTTAGTTATTTATTTAAAACAATTTTTTTTTCCATTTTGAGGGTAAGTTGATTTTTTCCCCAATAAGATAGAGCAAAAAAGAAAATAGCATTATTGAAATATTAAGTTTTAACAAATAAAAAAAAGGCTAATTTTTTAAAATTATCATATAATGTATCATTTTTTTCAGGGGTACAGGTCTGTGATTTATCAGTCTTACACAATTCACAGTGTTCACTATAGCACAGACCTTCCCCAATGTCCATCATCCAACCACCCCATCCTTCCCACCCCTTCCACTCCAGCAAACCTCAGTTTATTTCCTGAGATTAAGAGTCTCTTATGGTTTGTCTCCCTCTCTGGTTTCATTTTTTTGCTCCCTTCCCGTATGATCCTCTGTCTTGTTTCTCAAGTTCCTATTATCAGTGAGATCATATGATAATTGTCTTTCTCTGATTGACTTATTTTGCTTATCATAATACCCTCTAATTCCATCCACACTGTTGCAAATGGCAAGATTTTGGGGTTTTGATGGCTGCATAATAGTCCATTGATGTATATATGACATCTTCTTTATCCATTCATCTGTTGATCTGTTGATGGACATCTCAGCTCTTTCCATAGTTTGGTTATTGTGAAAATTAAACTAATTGCATCTGGGTTAATTAGTGAGGATGAACAATATCTAGAACTCAAATTTGTCAGGTTTGACTACAGTTATCTCTGGTAAAAATGCTCATGAATGAAGACATCCAGATGGCCAACAGAAACATGAAAAAGTGTCCCATATCACTCGGCATCAGGGAAATACAAATCAAAACCACAATGAGATATCACCTCACACCAGTCAGAATGGCTAAAATCAACAAGTCAGGAAATGACAGATGCTGGCGAGGATGCGAAGAAAGGGGAACCCTCCTACACTGTTGGTGGGAATGCAAGCTGGTGCAACCACTCTGGAAAACAGCATGGAGGTTCCTCAAAATGTTGAAAATAGAACTGCCCTATGACCCAAGCAATTGCACTACTGGGTATTTACCCTAATGATACAAACGTAGTGATCCAAAGGGGCACATGCACCTGAATGTTTATGGCAATGTCCACAATAGCCAAACTATGGAAAGAAGCTAGATGTCCATCAACAGATGAATGGATAAAGAAGGTGTGGTATATATACACAATGGAATACTATGCAGCCATCAAAAGAAATGAAATCTTGCCATTTGCGACAACATGGATGGAACTAGAGCATATCATGCTTAGCGAAATAAGTCAAGCGGACAAAGACAACTATCATATGGTCTCCCTGATATGAGGAAGTGGCGATGCAACATGGGGGCTTAAGTGGGTAGGAGAAGAATAAATGAAACACGATGGAATTGGGAGGGAGACAAACCATAAGTGACTCTTAATCTCACAAAACAAACTGAGGGTTGCTGGAGGCAGGGGGGTTGGGAGAAGGGGGGTGGGGTTATGGACATTGGGGAGGGTATGTTCTTTGGTGATTGCTGTGAAGTGTGTAAACCTGGCAATTCACAGACCTGTACCCCTGGGGATAAAAATATATGTTTATGAAAAATAAATTAAAAAAAAATACTCATGAATGAAAGAAATCTCAAAAGGAATTTTAGTTGACTAAAATTAAGAAAGTATTTCAGGAACAACTATTATACTGATAAATCAAAAATAGATTGATATTCACTAATTTTTACAAGATGGCAGGGTCATATTTCCAGGAGCAATCCCAACATTCTTCTAGAGGTGCCTTAGCAGCACAGATACTCATTTCTCTTTCAGTTCTCAAACTCTCCTCACTGGTCTAGTTATGAGTGGCTCTCTATGTACTGGTTGAGCAACACCTCTTTATCAAGAGTAAAGTTGCTTAGTTTTTCCATCTTCTGTCAAAAGAATTCTGGAAAATTCAGGACAATTTGGAAAATACACAAATATGGGCAAAAGGGCAATATAAAAGGAAATTTGAAATAACTCATAGCAAAAGGAAATAGTATCTTATAGAATGGCATTTTTTTAAAACCTACCTTAATGTACAACACTTTGGAAATCGAGGTTACTATTATTCTGCAACCTTCTTGGGAGATAAACTAATAACTATGGTTAATATGATCAAAACAAATATATACATAACAGAAAAGTTATTTTTAAAATAACATTCTGTGCCAGGGTAAATGTAGAACTGATGCATTTCAGGAGAATAATATGTAAACATAATTCAAAATAAATGTTAACGTATCCATGATATAATATAATAATATGACTCCTATTAAAATAATAATGTATTAGTACCTGTTGACCCTGAAACCTTGACAGGAGTGTGTGATTTCATAGCAGTGTAGTAGGATCCCCCATGAATGAGAATGTGTATCATGAAAGACACAAATTATGCTTGTGCTTAGGTTCAAGTATGGAATTTAGAATTATTGTTAATTTGTATATTTAAAATATCTAAAGCAAGCATGAATTATTTATTCAACTTTTTTTAAATACTAAGACATACCAGAAAGGAAAATAGAAACACAAGATATCTCTCATTGAAACTCATGTCCTCTTCAAATATAATTTGGATTCTTTCTTTTCCTTCACACACTTTAAGCATTGGCTCTTCAAATAAAAATTTATTTCTATATCCATCATTCCTAGTGAAATTATTCTTATTAATGTTAAACATTGTCTCCCTGGGCCTGTCTGCACTAAATGATATTTCATAAACTATTTTTTTTCACATTATTCAATTTTCAGTAGCACACAGTTCTTTTCTCCCTGGTTTTGTTTGTGTGGAATCGTTTATCTGTCTTTGCTTCCCTCTTAGTGTCTTCCAGCTTTGTCCTTTTAACCATCCTTCTGATCCCTCCCTGTCGCCCTCTTTTTAACTTTTTTTTTTTTTTTGGATTTTTTTTTAATATGATTTTTTATTTTTTATAAACATATATTTTTATCCCCAGGGGTACAGGTCTGTGAATCACCAGGTTTACACACTTCACAGCACTCACCAAAACACATACCCTCCCCAATGTCCATAATACCACCCCTTTCTCCCAAACCCCCTCCCCCCAGCAACCCTCAGTTTGTTTTGTGAGATTAAGAGTCACTTATGGTTTGTCTCCCTCCCAATCCCATCTTCTTTCATTTATTCTTCTCGTACCCACTTAAGCCCCCATGTTGCATCACCACTTCCTCATATCAGGGAGATCATATGATAGTTGTCTTTCTCCGCTTGACTTATTTCGCTAAGCATGATATGCTCTAGTTCCATCCATGTTGTCGCAAATGGCAAGATTTCATTTCTTTTGATGGCTGCATAGTATTCCATTGTGTATATATACCACATCTTCTTGATCCATTCATCTGTTGATGGACATCTAACTTTTTAATTTATATATTCTCTTTGTGTGATTTTACATAACTGAATGACATGGAATACCAACTCCATTTAATTATTGGTTGATTTTTCTTTGTCTTTCTCTCAAGTTTAAAATGGCCTCCTACAACTAGTGCCCTCCTTGAAGCCCACAGGTACACAAGCTGATAAGAAAGCCTGGCCAGGTCCTGCATTCTTTGGCTCTGGTGGAAGATTCAAAGCACAAAAGCCACTGCCCTTGTCAGAAAGCTTTCACCCTCAACCTTGCCACCTCATCATAACAAAAACCCTGAGGCCATCTCCTTTACGTGCTCTCTCAGGGCATTTTTAATCTGCTTGAGAGGCCTGTCCTGCTCTCCCCAGAGACTTGTTACATTTATAATAAAGTTTTTCATATCCTCTTGGTGTATATATAATATCAACAATCCCAACATCTGAATGAGATTTTGGGTGTGTGGGAGATCCATGCCTTCTGGCCAGAGTGCTCACATCACTATAATAACAGAATAATGTGCATATTAGAGGAGTTAAAATATGTCATTCAGGACAGTTTCTGGTTCATAGTAAATATTCACTGTTAGGTTTTAGTCATGCATCACTTCTCCCAGTATTGACATCTGAAATATTATGTTAAGGTACACATGGCTATTACCCAAAGGTATAAGCATTTAAAAAATTATTTCTTGAACCCAGAGGCATAACTCTGAGACCATATCAAGATATATAGTGGTGACTGCAGTAGCAGCAGTAAAATATATTTTTCATGTAATGTCCTAGCACCTTTTGAGAAGAGTTAACATGGATCATGAATATATGCAGACTCGTGCCTCATTCTGAAGAGTCATACTTCTTACTTCCAGTTTGCTATATTTGTGACACCAGGTCTGATCTTTAGATGGAGTTTTGAAACAGAGCAATTATCTGTGTAGGATTAAGAAACTTGAAATGCAGAACTCCCACCTCTACCTATGGTGAAGATTTCCCTTCCCCCACGTTCTTCATTGCCAGTGCTAAGCAGGGCTATAATGACAGAAACACTCACTTTGACATGGTGTTGACAAATCAGGCTAAACCATTTGAAAATAAAACTCAATTTTTTTTTTGTTCTTCTTCTTTTCTATTTTCCTTTTCCTTTATTAAAACTGAATGAAGCTGATCATTTAGATTGGTTTGCTCAAAATTCCTTCAGACTTCCATCCAGCATGCCAGGAGTCTGGCTATGATTTGCATTCTACAAAGGAGTTTCACTAGAATGTGATGTGAGTTTGTAGCTGAGTCATTGAGGGAGTGAGGGAAAGCTAAAGTCATTAGTTTCACTAATGCGAATCAAGCCACAGAGAACATGATTCTGGGTCGAGCGGCTAGAGTGGCATTTTATAATCTCAGCAGATGGATTTGCATTCTGCAGCTTCTTACTCAAAACAGGTTTCCTCTGACTCTTAGAACCATTCTGCTGTGTGACAATATAAGAATTTTCTGTATATTCAATTTAGCGTTTGTCCCCTCACCTAGATCTCTCAATATTAGATTAACTATTTAAAATATAATAAAACTTACTTGCTCTTTACAATTAGCTAGAGCAGGTTCTCTAATCAGTACCAAACCAGACTTGACTGACTATCATACAGAGCTGTTAAAAGTAACATGCTCGAGAAAATAAAAATCTGGAATTGTTTTTTTGAGCTGGGTGATTTTGAAAATAGTACGAGTTTTGTGAACATTGATAGATATCTACTGCTAGTCATTACTGAGTGCTGATATGTTAGGTACTTAAGCACTTACATTATCACTTGTGGTCACCTGAAATAAAGGGCATAATAAAACCAATTTACTTTGGTAAATTGTGTGGCTTCTGCAATAAACTGTTTCCTTCAGAAAGAAAGGAATATGAGGTCTGTAGAGTGAGCTAGTGATATATAACATCCACAGGAGCTTAAAGGAAGAAAAGTACAAACTCATGATTTTAAATTTTCAGCTCAAGAATGGACACTTAATCAGAAAGTGTCTATGGCTTCTTTTGATAATTTATTTGTCAGGCTCACCAGAAACCGCCCCCCCCCCCAAAATAGGTACTGAAGCTATTCCTTCAGATTGCTGAATTAAAGACTTAGATTGATTTTGCAGCTTGACTATAACTATTATGTGAATATCACAGTATTAATTGGGAAATCATGATACATTGAGGATTAGAATGGGGTTGTCAGGGTAAATAAGGAAGACTCAAAATGATGCAAACCCAAAAATGCCTCTGAGCCTTTATTTTATTTTATTTATTTGACACAGAGACAGAGATTGCAAGTAGGCAGAGAGGCAGACAGAGAGAGAGGGGAAAGCAGGCTCCCCACTGCACAGAGAGCCTGATGTGGGGCTCGATCCCAGGACCCTGAGATCATGACTTGAGCCAAAGGCAGAGGCTTAACCCACTGAGCCACCCAGGCGCCCCCTGAGCATTTTTTTGCCAATAGAAGCAGATCTGTTTCTCTTGCCTTATCCATCTGATCTTGTCTTATTTGAAATGATATCTTCATCCAAAAGAACTACTTTGTAAGATGAATTTTAAACTCTCTACCATAGCTCTATCTCTACTCTCATAGTTAAATTTCAGAGAAAGTAATGGAACCATATTGTGGCAGAGACCAAATAGCAGCCCATAATTATAAGAAGCAAAGTGGCCCTAAGTACCTTAATAGGCAGAAGAGCTAGTAGCAACAATTAGAATAGATGGACTATAAATGCATAAAATACCTTCCAGGAAATAGAGCAATAGAAGAGAAAATATAAGAAAATTAGAAGATCAATCTAAGACTCAATTTGAGAGTAATATAGTAATTCTATATAAACAGAGTAGAGAAAAAAAGGAAGAAGAGAAAATAAGGGATAGATGGTACCTTTAAAATTTTAAGAAAAACACCTCAATAATAATAAAGTAAAAAGCCTTTTTAGCTTGAAAAGGCTCAAAAAAGTTCAAGGCACAAAGAACGAAATGTAACCCAAGCAAAGCATATTACTTTAGAACAGTGTACTTGAAACAAAGATCCAAAAGCATCCCAAAGGGGGGGGGGGGCGGGGGAAGTAATGTAAGAATACCCTGAATCAAAATGGTTTCAGAACTTTCTACAACAATACTAAAAGAAGAAAACAGTGGAGTGATGCTTTCAGACTCTGAGGGAAGAGTGACTTCAGCAACATAGCAAAGTAAGAAACTATGGCCCCTTTTCCCCTACAGAGTTAGGGTGTTAACAATATGTGGACCAGAATATTCTTGAGAGAACTCCAGAGATCAGATGAAAACCCACAGTACCAAGGCTATTAAGAAACCAAGAAGGAATTCCAGCAAAAGGGATAGGAAAATTACGGCATTTGGCACAACTATTCATGGCATGGTGCAAAGCAGCTGCGAGACACTCTCCTCCCTATACCAGGCCTCTTCCTTGGGAAGGAAAGAGTATACCATGCATCCAATATTCTGGCTTGTCAGGGACTGGTGTCTGTCTCATTTGATTCTGGTCTTTAGTGGTATCAGAACCTCAGTGTGGAACTGTCTGTACACAGAAGTGAGCATCAGTCCTGCAGGCAGACACCAGGGAGAGGAAGAGATCAGAGAAAGTCTAAAAGATCCTAGAACCTCCAGTCCAGTTGATAAGTGAAGGCCTGCCCCTAAGTGAAGCCAGAATGCAAAGATTGGGAAAGGTGTTTTGTTTTGTTGTGTTTTGTTTTAATGCCTAAATCCCAGCAAAAAAAAATTTAAATAAATAAATATATGAGGCATAGGAAGAAACAGGAAACAGCCTAACCAAAGGAACAAATTAAAACTCTACAAACCTACATTTGTGTGCAACTGAAGATATTATTAGTTTAAAATAAAATGCTATAATTTTAAGATGTTTTATGTAATTGCAATGGAAACCACAGAGAAAATATCTTTAGGATATATGAAAAAGAAAATGAAGACAGTAACAAAGGCATATCAATATTAAATTAAAAAAAAATAAGAAACAAAAAGAAAGTCATAAGAGAGGCAAAAAGCTGTAAGACATACAGAAAACAATAAAATAGCAATAATAAATCTTTCCAAAATGGTAATTATTTTCAATATCACTAGAGTAGACTTTCCAGTATGAAGATTGGCTGAATATATAAAAGCAAACAAAACAACAACAAACCAGGATCCAGCTAAGTTCTGTTTATAAAGAACTTATTTATTATTACAGGAAGATGTTTTTATGACAATTTTGAGACTTCAGATTTAAGGGAACACATAGGTTGAAAGAGATAGGATGCAATAAGATATTTCATTTAAATGGTAGCAAACACAGAGTAGTTGTAGCTATACTATTAGTCATGGTAGACCTTGAGTCAAAAACTGGTCAAGAGACAAGAAAGATATTAATAATGATTAAAGTGTCAATTGAGCAAGGAGATATGACAATTATAAATACTCATGCACTAATTTTCAGTGTTCCTACATATGTAAAGCAACATTTTCCAGAATTAAAAAGAGAAATAGACAGCAATACATGATAGTAGGAAACTGTGGTACTTTGCTTTTAATAGTAGAAAGAAAAAATAAACAGAAGACTAAAAAGAAAATAGGAGGCTTAAGCAACACTATAGACAATTTGTACCTGAGAGACATATGGAACATTCAGCCCCCAAACAGCACAATAGGCATTCTTCTCAAGTGTTCATGGACCATTCTTCATGATAGAGCATGGTAGACCACAAAAGAAGTCTTAAAAAGTTCCAGATGATAGAAATTATACAATGTACCATTTGTGATCAAAATGGAATTAAATCAGTCATGAGGAAAACTGAAAAATCCATAATACATAGAAATTAAACACATATTTTTATTTATTTATTTTTTTTTTTAAATTTTTTTATTTTTTATAAACATATATTTTTATCCCCAGGGGTACAGGTCTGTGAATCACCAAGTTTACACACTTCACAGCACTCACCAAATCACATACCCTCCCCAATGTCCATAATCCCACCCCCTTCTCCCAAACCCCCTCCCCCCGGCAACCCTCAGTTTGTTTTGTGAGATTAAAAGTCACTTATGGTTTGTCTCCCTCCCAATCCCATCTTGTTTCATTTATTCTTCTTCTACCCACTTAAGCCTCCATGTTGCATCACCACTTCCTCATATCAGGGAGATCATATGATAGTTGCCTTTCTCTGCTTGACTTATTTCGCTAAGCATGATACGCTCTAGTTCCATCCATGTTGTTGCAAATGGCAAGATTTCATTTCTTTTGATGGCTGCATAGTATTCCATTGTGTATATATACCACATCTTCTTGATCCATTCGCCTTAAATGACACACTGGACCAGATGGACATCACAGATATATTCAGAATATTTCATCCCAAAGCAACAGAATACACATTCTTCTCTAGTGCACATGGAACATTCTCCAGAATAGATCACATCCTCGGTCCTAAATCAGGACTCAACCGGTATCAAAAGATTGGGATCATTCCCTGCATATTTTCAGACCACAATGCTCTAAAGCTAGAACTCAACCACAAAAGGAAGTTTGGAAAGAACCCAAATACATGGAGACTAAACAGTATCCTTCTAAAGAATGAATGGGTCAACCGGGAAATTAAAGAAGAATTGAAAAAAATCATGGAAACAAATGATAATGAAAATACAACGGTTCAAAATCTGTGGGACACAACAAAGGCAGTCCTGAGAGGAAAATATATAGCAGTACAAGCCTTTCTCAAGAAACAAGAAAGGTCTCAGGTACACAACCTAACCCTACACCTAAAGGAGCTGGAGAAAGAACAAGAAAGAAACCCTAAGCCCAGCAGGAGAAGAGAAATCATAAAGATCAGAGCAGAAATCAATGAAATAGAAACCAAAAAAACAATAGAACAAATCAACGAAACTAGGAGCTGGTTCTTTGAAAGAATTAATAAAATTGATAAACCCCTGGCCCGACTTATCAAAAAGAAAAGAGAAAGGACCCAAATAAATAAAATCATGAATGAAAGAGGAGAGATCACAACTAACACCAAAGAAATACAAACTATTATAAGAACATACTATGAGCAACTCTACGGCAATAAATTTGACAATCTGGAAGAAATGGATGCGTTCCTAGAAACATATAAACTACCACAACTGAACCAGGAAGAAATAGAAAGCCTGAACAGACCCATAACCAGTAAGGAGATTGAAACAGTCATTAAAAATCTCCAAACAAACAAAAGCCCAGGGCCAGATGGCTTCCCGGGGGAATTCTACCAAACATTTAAAGAAGAACTAATTCCTATTCTCCTGAAACTGTTCCAAAAAATAGAAATGGAAGGAAAACTTCCAAACTCATTTTATGAGGCCAGCATCACCTTGATCCCAAAACCAGACAAGGATCCCACCAAAAAAGAGAGCTATAGACCGATATCCTTGATGAACACAGATGCGAAAATACTCAACAAAATACTAGCCAATAGGATTCAACAGTACATTAAAAAGATTATTCACCACGACCAAGTGGGATTTATTTATTTTTTTAAAAGATTTTATTTATTTTTTTGACAGAGAGAAATCACAAGTAGGCAGAGGGTCAAGCAGAGAGAGAGGATGAAGCAGGCTCCCCGCCGAGCAGAGAGCCCGATACGGGACCCCATCCCAGGACCCTGAGATCACGACCTGAGCCGAAGGCAGAGGCTCAACCCACTGAGCCACCCAGGAGCCCAAACACATATTTTTAAACAACTACAAGGTGAAAAAGAAATCACAAGGGCAGTTAAAAAAATAGTTTGAGACAAATGAAAATGAAATGCCATATACCAAAATTTATTAGATGAAGTGAAATAGTGCTAAAAGGACAGTTTATTGGGGCGCCTGGGTGGCTCAGTGGGTTAAGGCCTCTGCCTTTAGCTCAGGTCATGCATGATCCCAGAGTCCTGGGATCGAGAGCCGCATCGGGCTCTCTGCTCAGAGGAGAGCCTGCTTCCTCCTCTCTCTCTCTGCCTACTTGTGATCTCTGTCTGTCAAATAAATAAATAAAATCTTAAAAAAAAAAGGAAAGTTTTTTGTTGCTAATAAATATAAAAATAACTAAAAAATCTGAAACCAACGGCCTAATTTCACATCTTCAGAACTAGAAAAGGAAGAACAAACTAAACTCAAAGTTAGCAAGAAAAAATAATAATGGTAAGAACAGAGTTAAATAAAACAGAATAGAAAAACAATAGAAAAGAATCAATAAAATTGATAGTTAGGTTTTTGGAAAGTTCAACAAAATTAACAAACTTTTTGCTAGATCAACAAAGAAAAGGAGAGAAGATTCAAATAACAAAAATCAGAATTAAAAGTAGAAACATTACAACCAATGTCACAGAATGAAAAAGATTACAAGAGAATATTATGAACAATTGTATGTCAGTGATGCCATGGTGGCTCAGTCAGTTGAGTGTCTGCCTTGAGCTCAGGTCATGGTCCCAGAGTCCTGGGATCCTGTTCATAGAAACATATAGCTGACATCATACTCAGTGGTGAAAAACTAAAAGTTTTTCTCCAAGATTAGAAATAAAACAAGGATGTCTGCTTTCTCTACTTTTATTCAACATAATATTGAAAGGTGTAGCCAGAGTAATTAGGCAACACAAAGAAATAGTAAAAACCCAAGTTGGAAAGAAAAGATTAAAATTATCTCTGTTCACAGATGATACAATCCTATATGTAGAAACTCCTCAAGATTCCACAAAAAAACCTGTTAGAACGAATAAATTCCACAATGTAGCCAGATGTAAAATCAATGCATTGAAAACAATGCATTTTGAAAACTCAGTTGCATTTCTATACATTAAGAAAGAACCATTTGAAAATAAAATTTAAAAAAGAGTTCCATTATTTATTTAATAAATAAAATTAAAAAATACACTGAAAACCAAAACATATTCCTGAAAAAAAAAAGACAACACAAATACATGGAAAAGGAACAAATATATTCAGGAATTGAAACACTTAGCATTGTTAAGATGTCCTTAATACCTAAAGCAATGTACATATTCAACATGGCCCTATCAAAATATCAATGGTGGTGGGTTTTTCTTTTTGTTTGTTTGTTTTTTTGTTGTGTGTGTGTTTTTGTAAAAATACAAAAATTCATCTTAAAATTCATATATCATCTCAAGGGACCCTGAAGAGCCAAAACGAGTTTTAAAAAGAAAAAATGTTGGGAAACTAACACCTTGTAATTTCAAAATATATTAAAAAGCTACAATCATCCAAACAATGTGTGCTGGCTTAAAGACAGATAAATAGGCCAACAGAAAATAATAGACGTTCCAAAATATACCCTTGCCTATACAGTCAAATGACCTTAGGTGCCATGATCACTCAACAAGGAAAGGATAGTCTTGTCAGTAGATGGTGGTGGGAAAACTGAATATAGCCATACAAAAGACCTTGAAAGTAGATCCTTATCTTGTCCCATACATAAAAATTAACACAAGATGGATTAAAGACCTAAACATAAGACTTAAAATTATAAAACTAGAAGAAAACATAGGGAAAAGCTTCATGACATTAAACATGGGAATGGTTTGTTGTATAGAACACCAAAAGCATAGACAACAAAGCCAAAAATAAACAAACAAGGTTATATCAAATTTAATCATTTATGTACATTAAAGGACACAATCAACAGAGTGAAACTGCAACCAACAGAATTGGAGAAAATATTATCAATCATATATCTAATAAGAGGTTTACATCTAGAATGTTTATTTAAAAAAAAACAACAACTACATCTCAACAACAAAACCCCCATAATCCAATTTAAAAATGAACAAAGGACTTAAATAGTCATTTTTCCCCAAAATATATACAACTATATGAAAAGTTGCTTAATATCACTAATCATCAAAGAAGTGCAAATCAAAACCACAGTAGGATAGTACATTATGTCCATTGGGATGTGAACAATGAAAAAAACAAAAACAAAACAGAAAGTAACGAATGTTGCCATGACTGGAGAAATTGGATATTTTACTCACTATTGTTGGGATTGCAAAATGTTGCAAACACTATGGAAAACAGTGTGAAATTTTCCCCCAAAAGGAAAAATAAAACTGTCATATGATCCAATAATACCACTCTGGGTTTTATCCAAAAGAAATGAAAGAAGAGTTTTGAAGGGATATTTGCACAATCATTTTCATAGCGGCATTAGTCAAGATAGCCAAGAGGTAAAAGCAATCCATTGATGGACAAATGGAAAAACAAAAAGTGGTATGTAAATACATAAAGTGGAATATTATTTAGCCTTAAAAAGAAGGCAAAATTTTTCACATGCTACAGTGTAGATGAACTGTATGGACATTATGTTAAGTAAGATAAGCCAATCACAAAAAGACAGATACTGCATAATTCCACTTATCTGAGGTATCTGAAGTGTCAAAATCATAGATACAGAAAGTAGAATGTGGATGTCAAGAACTAGGAGAAAAACAATAAGGGGAGTTGTTCATTTTGATTTGCAATGGCCATATTTAGAATAGAGACGTTTATAATTAGAATTTAAACTGTTTTAACGTAGCTGAAAAACTAATTATAAACAGAAAAAAATAAATAATTTTTCTAATCAACACAAATGAAGATTTTTAAAAATATTTTTTTGATAACACGTTTATTCAAATAGAGTACCCTGAGTAACCAATATATGTTGCACCACAATTTTCTGGGCCTTGGCCAAATAAGACCAGAACACAGTATGTTTATCCTTTTGTGAATTCAATGGTGAAATTATTTTTTTTTCAATCACATTAGCATATGACCAACCCATATGCTAACTCCACAAACATCAACAGATACTAAGATTGATAATATTTGCCTATGTCCTTTTTAAATATTCCAACTACAGATTTTTGTTGTGGTTGTTATTGTCAAAAATAAATGTATTTAGGCCTATATAGAAAAGTAGAACAAAATAATGGCAAGTTGAGAATTATGTAAGGGAGAGAGAGAAGTTGAAAGGGTGAGAGAGGGAGACACAGAATCCTGATGGGCACTAAAAGCAGGAATTTAATTTAGAGTCATTATTTTCAGTTTGTTAGGAATTTGCCACAAAAGTATAGCTGATAGTAAATTCAGCTGATTGTGTGACATCTCATATATTAGCTACATAATGGCTATTTTGAGACTCAATTCTCTTACATTTTTTTTCCCTTTCACAACTTTCTTGAGCCTATTTTAACAAGATGGATGGCATATTGTGATCTCTTTCCAATCCCTAAGCTTCAGCAGGAAGCTGGTTTGCAGCTGGAATTCGTCATGTGGTGATGCATCCCAGGACTTTCTTCAGTTACATGTGGCACTTCAAAGACTGTTCAAAGGGACCAATAGAGAGAATCCTGGGACAGCCTCAGAGTGGCAAAGAGATCAACATGTGAGGTGCTGTCTTTGAAGAACCACATGCAGCAGTGAACGTCAGAGCTTTGGTACATGTGGTATATTTTACTCAGAGAGCCAACCTAATGTACAAAGAGGAACCTGGGAAGAATTAAAGCTCCAATAAGCCTGCTTAACTTAGATGGAAAATAACATTCTTTGTTATTTAAACATATACAGAAGAAGTCATTATGACATTTAAATTTAGGAAATACAGCAAAGGAAAAGAAGGAACGAAAGGAAAATAAATTCTGGAAAAACAGCTTTGTGTATATAATGCTTACTTACTGATATTTTTAGGTTAAAATACAAGAGTGCCTATAATTTCAAGGGTGATTTATTATTATTATTTACATAAACATAAAATATCATAGCGCTTTTTCTCTGTAGGACCTACATTATTTTCTGGTAGTTAATGGGGGAAAATGCATTAACTCCTTCAGGTCACTAATCAGCATCCTATCCCTGAAGTCTAAATATTTACACATTCACACTTCACTGCATGGTACATGGTAATTATTCTATAACCCCATAACAACCAGTAACAACAGAACACCACATTAAGCAAGCCTCTCTAGAAGAGATTTTGTCAAACCAGTGATTTGGCTTTGATACAGTAACACAAACCATTGAATGACTGAATATGTTAATTTCTATCAGTAGCTTTGTTTATATTAAATATAGCTTAAAGCTGTAGGAGGAATATTCGTTCAATCAGTATGTGAGCTCTTAAACTGTAAAGTTTATTTCAGGATGTATTATATAGCAAACATTTGTTATAACACAACAAAAAATCATTTGTGTTGACTAGAAAAATGACATTTTTTCAATATATAACTAGTTTTTCAGCGACATTAAAACATAGTCTAAACTGTTCTAAACATGGTCATTACAAGTCAAAATGAAATCACATTGAGAAAATAAACCCTATTAGTCAGTGATCCATGGACTAAATGTTAAATTGTGGTAAGTGGAATAAGCACTAGTTGAAGTGCCAAAATTTAATTTCTGTCACTGGTCTTTGGAAACATATTTAAAATTGTCAGAAAACTCTATTAATTCAGATAAAAATAAAATACTTAGACAAATATAGTTGTTAAGCTGCATAATAACTTGACAGTAATAATAATGGCACAGATGAAATGCCACCAAAGAAGGAAAAGCCTCAAGACCAAAGATGTCCCTGGGCTCTCAGAGCCTTAAAAGTTTTGGGTATCGTTGGAGAAAGGCCTGTGGCAGTAATTACGATTTGGTACACTGCTTAGTTCAGGCTCAACTCCTTGTAATTGCTGAGCTCATCTCAAACCTTAATTTATTTTTTTCAGTTTTTAAAGATATGAAATATATGACATAGGTGTATTACTAACTAAATATATAATGCGTTGTGAGCGTTTATACGTCTCCAGTCTGAACTGTATTCTCTGTTCTTCAAATCTGATTATGTTATTTTTTACACCCTCAATTTTTTTCTATATTTTGAATATTTAATAAAAGTGAATATATTTAGGTTACACTATTCTATATAAATATATATTATATGTAGTAAATATGCAGTCATATTCGTGTAGTGAATACAAATATATGTATATAGTGAAATGATTACTTCAATCAAGCTAATTAGCATAGCCTCCTCCTCAGAGTTACCTTTTTTTTTTAGCCACTCGGGTGTTTACCTTTTTTTTTTTTTTTTTTTAATAGTGAGAACACCTGAAATCTACTTTCTCAGCAAATTTTCTAGTACCCAATACAATATTATTAATTATGGCCATGATGCTGTACATTAGATCTCCAGATTTTTTCATGCTTCTTGAATTCAACTTTGTATCCTTTACTATGATCACTCCATTTTCCCATCTCCTCATCTCTAACCACTGTTCTCTACTCTCTGTTTCCACATTTTTAGACTCCACTTGAGTGAAACCTGTAGCTTTTTTCCCCTTCTTTCTTCCCTCCCCTTCCTTCCTTCCTTCCTTCCTTCCTTTTCTTTCTTTCTTCCTGACTAATTTCATTCAGTATAATGTCCTCCAGGTTACTCCAAATGGCAGGTAGTAATAACAATCTCCTACTTAAGCCTTTGTAGTATATGTAAGTGTGTGTATGTACAGGTACATGTGGAAGAGGGAACTGGAATTCATCATGTGGTGATGCATCCCAGGACTTTCTTCACAACTTTGTAGTATGTGTACATGTGTGTGTGTGTGTGTACAGGTATATACACACATGTAGTATATGTACATGTGTGTATGTACAAGTATACACACATATACATTTGATTAATTTTAGAAGATATGTGTAAATATAAAATAGCACTAAATCTAGTATTTTTTCATGGAAAAAGTTCTAACTTAACTGAAATGAAATTTCCATTCAGATGAAATTAATGGAAGTATTTACACCAAAGGAAATGAAGAACAAAGTCTTTTCTACTCACTCTACATTCCAGAGAGAAACACTCATCAATATATCAGTATATTACAGAGATCTATAAATTCTCAGTTTTCTCCACAATGCTTTCTTTTGTAATTTTTGTGAAGTATAATTGACATACAATGTCTTACTAATTTCAGGTGTACACTGGAGCAATTTGATATTTTTATACATTATGAATGATCCCCATGATAAATCCAGTTACCTTTCATCACCAAGCGAAGTTATTACAATACTGTTGACTATATTCCCTATGCTGTATGTTGCATCACTATTATATATTTTTGACTAGAAGATTGTACCTCTTATTTCCCATCAACTATTTCTCCTGTACTCCTCCTCACCCTGGAGCCAATAGTTTGTTTCCTGTATGAGCCTGTTTCTGTTTCATTTTGTTTGTTCCTTTTTATTTTTAAGTGAAATAAGAAAAAGATAAATACCATATGATTTCACTTAGAATCTATATGTAAGTGAAATCAAATGATATTTTGTCTTCTCTGACTTATTTCACTTAGCATGATACCCTGAGGTCCATCTGTGTAAATGGTAAGATTACATTCTTCTATGGGTGAGTTATACTCCATTGTATATATACACAATATCTTCTTTATCCGTTCATCTGTTGATGGACACGTAAGTTGTTTCCATATATTGGCTATTGTAGATGATGCTGCAATAAACATAGGGGTGCATATAGGTTTTCAGACTGGTGTTTTCACATAAATGCTTTTTTACCTTGATTTCCATGGTAGATTGGGCAAAAGGATAATCTACAAACAGAATAACCTAAAAAGAAAAAAAAACCCTGTAGGGCATGTAAAAATTATTTTATAAAATAATAAAAATATAAACAATTATTAAGAAGTAATAGGTAATATACTTAGAATCTTGAAATTTGAGATAATAGAGGATATCCTCAAAATATACATTACTTTTGGGAGAATACATTATCCAAGAGTTTTTAATAAAAATGCATATTCATTCACAGTATGAATGTCCATGTCTCCAGTTCAGGTCATGACCCCAGGATGCTAGGATTGAGCCCTAAATTGCCTCCCTGCTGGGCTGGAAGCTTACTTCTCTCTCTCCCTCAGCCTGCTGCTCCCCCTGTCTGTGTCAAACAAATAAATAAAATATTTTAAAAAAATAAACTAAATAAAATAAAATACAGTATATATCATCTTATAAAGTGTGTATGGAAATATATAAAATGCTAATATAAAATACTATTCCAGGAAAATAAAGTTACAGAATAAATAACAAAAAGTAACTAGGAAATAAGCTCTTTTTAAAAGTTTTACTTTTTAGGGGTGCCTGGGTGACTCAGTACTTAGGCATCTGTCTTTGGCTCAGGTTGTGATCCCAGAGTACTGGAATTAAGCCCCACATTGGGCTCCCTGCTTGGCAGGCTCCCTGCTTGGTGCTTGGCGGGAAGCCTGCTTCTCCCTCTCCCATTCCCCCTGCTTGTGTTCTCTCTCTCATTGTGTGTCTCTCTCTGTCAAATAAATAAATAAAATCTAAAAAAATTAAAAAATAAAATTTTTACTTTTTAATAAGGAAAGGAGCTATTTCCTAGATTTATTTATAGTACTTAACTGCATTGAATCCCTAAATGAAATTTTTAAATTCTACATGTATATGCTCATGTGTGTGTGTGATCTACTTTCCATTTCTTATCTTTCTCTGTGTGTATGTGTATGTGTGTGTGTGAAGAAAAATACTGTGGTTACATTCATGTTGCAAACAATCAACTAAAGAGCCACAATTCCCTGGGGCAATAGTCTGAAATATTTGAACTCAATTTTTGTATATAAACGAACCACTCTAGGTAGATCTGTATGTACAAAATGGCCAATTTTGCTTACTGCATTGTTTATAAGATGTTTTCTTATTTCAACATTCCTCTGTGGAGTTTCCCAAACATTTTCCATGCTTATATCCCAAACAGTAAGAGAGAGAGAAAAGTTAAAAACAATTTCATATGGTCTAACTCATCTTCCTCCGGTGCAAAGTCAACATATCTGATCTTCATAATTTATTCTTTAAATTTATGCAAATTGTGCACTCTGTACCAAATCTGTCTTTAATTTTTGTGTGAGGGACAGAGAAGAAACAGACTCTCCACTGAACAATATAAGCTCGATCCCAGGACTCCTGGGATTATGACCTGAGCCAAAGGCAGATGCTTAACAGTCTGAGCCACAGAGGCACCCCATATCTTTCATTAATATTCAATATCTCTTCTCAAAATCATTGAGTAAACGTACTGTTCTGAAAAGCTATGTCACAATAAGTTTAATATAACCCTAGTATGAAATGATTTACCTTCAGCAACATTTCTAAGTGGCTTGGTAAGCAAATCCAATGAAAGATATTTTAATGAAAATCTGAAATGCTGATAGACTTTGTAACCATTGTTTAAAAGAGATGATTACTTACACTAGATAGTGAAGTAAAAAATATGGCACATTACTGTTAGCAATTCTTTGTTCTCTTTCAAATAAAATAAAGCACATACCTTTATGTACTGTGGTCCTAATGTTTGTGTCTCCCCAGAAATCATGTTGGAATCCTAATCTCTGAAGTCATAGAATCAAGAGATAGGGCCTTTTTGAAAGTGATAAGCTTGAAGGCAGGACCCACATGATTGGAATCAATGCCCTTTTAAAACAGATCCCACAGAGCTCCCTAGCCTTTCTGCCATGTGGGGACACAGCAAGAATAAGCAGTCTGCAACCCAGAAAGGGGTCTTCATTGGCACCTAATCTTGAATTCCCAGCTTCCAGGATTGTGAGATATAAATTTATATTGTTTATAAGTCACCCAAGCATGTAATATTTTGTTATAGCAGCCCAAAGGGACTAAGACTAACAGGTAACTGCTTCTGTGTTATAATTAATTTTGTCATTAGTTAAATTACAAATGTTTTGAGGCAACTTAAAATAGTACACATATTTTATGTACACACACTTTTGTTAATCATCATCAGCTTTAATGTAGAACATTTAAATGCACTCAGTACCAAATGGTGCAAATTGTATAGACAGAGGAATGGTCTGGGGACAAGGCAGCACTGGTCACAATGAGTGCTAAAATGGACAGAGAACATCACTCTCTATATAGCTATTACATGAACTCATCTTTCAACAGATTGGATTTTCAGCCTTCCAAATTTGCTTGGCATTGAAAATACCCATTTTTTAAAAGCACTAAATAAATCACTGAGAATTTCCTCCAATTAAACAAAAACAAACAAAATGAAAAAAGCCAAAGAACCTGAAATATCTTTTTTTTTTTTTTTAAATCTTCATTTTCATTCAGCCACAAATACTTAGGATGCAAATTGCTTCCCAATGTACTTTGTCATTGCAAGGACACACTATCGTGCCTTCCAGCAGTAATATATAAAATGCCACTATTATGACCTGAAAATGTTGAGAACCATGCAATTAACACATTCCAACATACCCAAGCTTAAAGAAACTATCCATAGAGAAGCAGAAAACAATACATGGATAGAGATTTTGGTATTCATTGCATCTCTTTTCATTCACACATAACCATACACAACCAAACACAGACAAACATACATACATATACTCACACATATACCCACTTCTTAGCAATAATTGTTACTGATATTAAGGCCATAAAAATGTATTCAATGAGAAATAAATAATCCCATACCATTCCACGTTTGTGTACTCTAACACTATTGATAACTAAAGTAAGCAGAAGGCATTTGAGGAGTTGAAGAGGAATCTAAGGAAAGCACTCTGACTAATATATATGTATCTGTAGATTTAAAAGATTATTCTGGCTTTGGAAGGTAAAATTGATTGCCAGAGATTAAAAATAAAGAAATGAGGCATTAATATGCTTATGTAGTAGTTTAAAAAAAAAACAGGAGGCGCAGTGAGAATGGAGAAAATAAACTTATTGGAGAGCATTTTTGAAACAGTTGTGGGTGATTTTTTTTAATTAATAATTTTTTATTTTTTATAAACATATATTTTTATCACCAGGGGTACAGGTCTGTGGGTGATTTTTCCCTCCATTTGTTGTGCGCTTCTGATATAGGCCAGATCTCAGGTAATAGAGCAGGGAATTTGGTAGAATGCACACTTGAAGGTGGGGGACACAAATAATTAACTACATAGATTTGTAAACTACAGTCCATGAGATTTCATGGGTTCATGCATTTTGGATATTAAATAAAGTGAGAATCTTTACTTTCACTAACTAATAAGTGAAATTCAGCATTTTATTCATTATGTATTTAAGAAATTAATCACATTATTTTGGGGGCTATACCTGCGAATTTATCAGCAGTATAAATTACATATATTTTTATATAACACTGCAGGTGTTTCAGCTTTATTTAATATTGTTTAAACTTCTTATACTTCTACATTCTCAGAATTACAGTATTTGTTAAATATGCCATTAGATCTTGGTTTTGTGTGTGTGTAACAAAGGACATATACTGCTATATCCTATATCATAAAATTGTTTAATATTCAATAACTTCATTAAAATATGAGTTCCTTTGCAATCTTAGGTGTTTTGTTTTATGTATTAGAAAAAAAGTGTCCATAATTTTCCACTGGGCAATGAAATGTTGTGAAATACTGTTTACAGTAGTACAACCATGTATATTAGCTTTGTGAGCAGAGACTAACCATGACAATAGGAAAGACCTGCCTGTTTATTAAATAGTTCACCAAATGCTGATACTGATGATTGTTTTTTTCCCTCCTATCTTCACAATTTTACCTCATGCTATAGAATATCTAGCTGCAAAAATAGCTAAATTGAATCGTCAGAATCTGAGGTATGACCCTGAATTGAAGGAAGGGCCAACAAAAGAAGTTAGGTAGACAGAAGAGCTGTAGGGCATGAGTAGAATATCTTTAGAGGCTGTTTTCTTACTGAAGGAAGAGGAAAACTTCCGTGGAATAGATCAAGAATCAAGATCCAAAGCTCTGATAATATAGTAGGAGATGCAAGGGAATGTTGCCAAGAACAAAATTAAAACTCTAATTGCCAGAATACCCCTTGATAACAATCGATTTCAATATATCACTGAAACCTAAAATGAAATTTTCTTTATATGTTTTTCTAGATTTCTTATTTGGGCACACACTGTATATCCAAGACAAGAATTACTCTTCTGTTTTTATCTTTCTAGTGGAAAAAGTTGTGGACTCATGATCTTTGACACAGTGTCTGTGTATACTTGAATGACAGAATTGAGTCAATAAATATTCCATACCATGGCATCAAAACTGTTGCCAGAATTATTCCTAGTTCCAGTAGTGGATGTATGTAGGTAGAATCTCCATCATTTTAACCCTAAGCTTCTGAATTTGTGTAATGTTTAGGAAGGGATATTTCACAGATCAGATCATTGGGGATATCATATCAGTGAAAAATGATGAAGCAGGGACGCCTGGGTGGCTCAGTGGGTTAAGCCTCTGCCTTTGGCTCACGTCATGATCTCAGGGTCCTGGGATCAAGTCCCACATGGGGCTCTCTGCTTGGTGGAAAGCCTGCTTCCCCTCTCTCTCTGCCTGCCTCTCTGCCTACTTGTGATCTCTCTCTCTCTCTGTCAAATCAATCAATCAATCAATCTTTAAAAAAAATGATCAAGCATATTTATGGCAGGGAAGGAGATTTAAAATGTATTTGATTCAAAAGAAAAATTCTGATATCACAAATAACAAAAGAAAGAAAGGAAGTCATGAGTGAGGCATGAGAATATTACCACTTCTTTTCCTTTAGAACTCTTGACGTCCCTTAGGCCATAGGTAAAGACTAACTATAAAAGTAGATTAACTTTTGTTCAGGCAATTAGAAATTGTATTTAGGGGACTTCAGTAGACACAATAATACTGATGGTTACCTGGAGTTAGTTGCCTTAAGCCTATTTTGAGTCAACTGGAAGGCCCCAAGCAAGCTGATCAAACAGAGAAATCACATATACTGCTTATTCTTTCTAGTGTCAGCCTCCATTTAACCCTGTGTGAGAGAAGTCTAAAACCTGCTTAAGGTTTATAAAAAATGCTTTCTAATTATAAAGAGATATTCTCTTTCTCTTTGCCTATCAAGAGATAAAAATACAGGGGTTGATGTCAGGATCCACAGGTTTGTCTTTTTTTTCTTTTTTCTTTTTACTTTTGGCTTTTTATTTGACGAAATGTGTTTCTTTCTTAGTGCACTTAAAGGACTTCCGTGAAAAATGACTCTGTCATCCACTAGAAAGAACAGCGATAATGTCTATAATGAATTCTAGTGAAATTATTAGCAAATAGCACCACAAAATTAATTGGAACAGCTGCATTTAAAGGGGGTGGAGGGACTCCAATGGAAACAGTTAGGCTTCACCACCTGTACTGCTAGTGGTTTGACTAGTGGCCACCATTACTTGCCCCGAAAGTTTGTTCTAGAATCAACTGGTCAAATGACTCTAGTCCAAGATTTTATCACAGTTCATCAAAGCATTACGTAGCTGGAAGGGGCTGCACAGATGTTGAGATAAATCATCAAACTTGGACAGAGAAAGACAAGACAAAATGCAAACTGGAATTTTCAAATGGAAAGAGTTCAGTTAGAATTTTATTTACTGTTGTTGAAAGACAGTTAGCTTCTTGCCATAAAAACCCTGACAGTAATATTTTGATGGAACTCTCAAGAAATGCTACTAGAATGTTTGTTTTTAAAAGGAAATAAACAGTTGACTTGGGGCGCCTGGGTGGCTCAGTGGGTTGAAGCCTCTGCCTTCGGCTCGAGTCATGATTGCAGGATCCTGGGATCAAGCCCCACATTGTGCTCTCTGCTTGGCAAGGAGCCTGCTTCCCTTCCTCTCTCTCTGCCTGCCTCTCTGCCTACTTGTGGTCTCTGTCTTTCAAATAAATAAATAAAATCTTAATAAATAAATAAATAAACAATAAACAGTTGACTTTAAAAAAAATGATGCCTAGCTACACCTGAATTTCTATATAACTATAATCTGTTTTACACACACAGGAAATAATTGCTAAATAGCAAAACATGGACAACTCCTAATAGAACAAAGCTCTGAAAAGTATGTAATTGTGTGCTTAAGAGAGAAAAATAACATTATTATGAAGGAGATAAGAAAATGATATAGAACATAAAACAGTGAAACTTGGGAGTTGTGTTTTCTTTATTGGTAATTGGCATGCCTATTGATCATTAAATAATTTTCCTTTCCCTTTTGCTCTTTTCTTTTGCTCCATAACTAAAGATGCAAAATATAATATATATATAAATTCTTCATCATATTACAAACAGTTTTAAATCTCGCTAAAATCCACAAAAGGTAATTATTATTATTGGTGTTTTAAAAATAAATATCAGTTGAAGGAATTGAAGCTATTACTCTTTTTAGGTACCACAATTAGTTAATAGGAACTAACTTTGAATGCAGGTTAGTATATTTGAGGATTCATTTATTTTCCCTTGAAAAGGAAAAAAAAGTGCCAGTTTAATCATCTGCTCATTCACTTATAAATATCTACTGAGCCCCTAGAATAAGCCAGACATAGTTCTAGCTGCTTGGGTGATATATTAATAAACAAAATGATCGGAGATTTTTGCTTTGTAGTTTATATTCTAATATGAGAGACATAAAATAAATAATGAACATAATACCTAAGTAACATGTTTAGCAAAATAGAGCGTCAAGAGTGGAGAAAGGGTGAAAAAAGGAAAGAGAATAAGGGATACACAGAGCATTATGGAGAGAGCAGAGCGGAAACTGTGGGTGTTGGGGGCTTTATGGCACCTTATATAACCTGGGAAACAATATAAATGAGTCCAAGTGACTTCCACTCTCATAGTGGTAGCAAGGCTTTATGTCTTGGGAAGTTGAAGCGGTTGTTTTCTGGGACTCTTTTCATTTGCTGGTTAAGGCAGAAGATCCAGTAAAGTCTTAACCCACTGTTTAACCCCTCTCTTGAACTTGTGATTGTACAAGCCCTATACTCAGGGTGTTCTATGCTCAGAGCAATGATCAGTCATTGACTTTATTTTTTTTTTTAAAGATTTTATTTATTTACTTGAGAGAGAGACAGTGAGAGAGAGCATGAATGAGGAGAAGGTCAGAGAGAGAAGCAGACTCCCCATGGAGCTGGGAGTCCGATGCGGGACTTGATCCCGGGACTCCAGGATCATGACCTGAGCCGAAGGCAGTGGTCCAACCAACTGAGCCACCCAGGCGTCCCCGTCATTGACTTTAAGTTGGCTCAATTTTTAAATTTTGAACGCTTTTAGATTAGAGGAATTTTGTTGAAGCAATATGTTATACCAAGAGTAAAGGTCCCACATTCACCTGAGGTCTTCTGATTCTTTCTGTGAAAGAAGTGAAAAGTGCCTAGCACTGCTGAGCCATGTAAGTCATTGATAAAACTTCAGAGTGCCCAGAATATGTTCCTTATCAACCATGATGTTTGGGAGTAAATGGAATACCTTAATTAAACTATAATCTTGATAATCTAAGCTTGACCTAATCATATGTCTCTATTATAGAACCTAGCAGTTCTATAGGTTCTTTTTGTTTCTTTGAAAACATAGCCCTTAAAGTTGTGTCGTATTCTATCAGTTTCCTATGGGTGCTATAACAAGGTACCATGGAGTTTGTACTTTAAACAATAGAATTTCATTTTCTCACAGATCTGGAGACCAGACACCTAAAAGCCATGCTTTCACTGGGGCTCTAGGGAAGAATTAGTTTCTTGCCTCTTCTAGCTTCTGGTGCCTATTTTGGCATTTTCAAGTCTCTAGCCTCATCAGCCAATCTCTACCTCCATCTTCACACTGTCTTCTCTGAGTGTGTCTGTGTGAAATGCTCATTTGCTGCTTCTTCTTCTTCTTCTTCTTCTTCTTCTTCTTCTTCTTCTTCTTCTTCTTCTTCTTTTTAAGATTTCATTTATTTATTTGACAGACAGAGACTACAAGTAGACAGAAGG
This sequence comes from Mustela lutreola, assembly GCF_030435805.1. Taxonomy (NCBI): domain Eukaryota; kingdom Metazoa; phylum Chordata; class Mammalia; order Carnivora; family Mustelidae; genus Mustela; species Mustela lutreola. The sequence continues at coordinate 23,817,040 of NC_081302.1, read as the reverse complement.
GCAGGCAGAGAGAGGAAGGGAAGAAGACTCCCTGACGAGCAGAAAGCCCAATGTGGGGCTTGATCCCAGGACCCTGGGATCATGACCTGAGCTGAAGGCAGAGGCTTTAACCCACTGAGCCACCCAGGCGCCCCTATCTGTTTCTTTTATATAAGCACAATTATTGTGGCATTTACGTGCCATGGCATTACCTGCATAATCCATGGAAAAGCTCTTTTTTTTCAAGGTCCTTAACCTAATCAAATCCTTTAGCATATTATATAACATTTACAGGTTCTAGGAATGTGACATGGCTATCTTTTAGGAACTATTTTTCTACCTACCACAGGAATAATAAATAAAGAAAAATAACACTCACTGAATGAAATTAAGGAGATTTTATTGAAAGCATGGCCACTACCCTGACAAGAGAGAAAAAAGTATTATCTTGAAAATCTGATTTATCTAACTCCACTGCAGCCCCAGTTTACTCTCTATAACTTATCCCTATTCCAGTTTCATCCTGGCAGAGCACAAAGCAGAGATATTGAGGGACAATTCAGCAAAGAAGCTACCACTCTTCCTGTTGCCATTTGTTTTTTGTTTTGTTTGCTTTTAGATTTTATTTATGTATTTGACAGAGAGAAACACAGCAAGAAGGGAACACAAGTAAGGGAAGTGGGAAGAGGAGATGCAAACTCCGCTGGATCCCAGAACCCTGCGATCACCACCTGAACTGAAGGAAGACTCAGCCATCCAGGTGCCCCTCCTGTTGCCATTGGTATTGAGACTCCCAGTCTGCTATTTTTTCTTTAACACCCTTTTGAAAAAAATATACATACAAGTGTAGGTGTCTGTGTATCAGAGCATAAACTATTAAGAATATTGTAGATAACCAGTTGTTTTTCTTTTTGTAACTCACTGACTCATTCATTCATTCATGATTCACTAATCATTTTCTGATTATTTTTTCCCAGATGGTATATCTTGAGAAAGACATTTGAATATTCACTTCTATATATTTTGTATTATTCTGTCATTATTTTGACAATCTCAAGAGAGTTGTTAAGTCCATATTCATTCATTAGCATGCAAATAAAATTGTGACAACAAAGCATAGTAATATAATCAGGGAACGAAAAGGATGTCTCTATTTTCAATATGAAATTCTGTCCAATATATAGTCTCAGTTCACCTACCATTTCATTGTGTCTAAAGAAATTATCCAGTTTTTTCTAATTTATTTATTTTTAAGTTTTATTTATTTATTTATTTATTTTTTTACTTTCATTCTAATATAGATAACATATAGTATTATATTAGTTTCTGGTATATAAATTAGATTCTGGTATACAGTTTCTGGTATATGGATTCAACATATCTAACCATTACTCTGTGCTAATCATCCTTAAAGTGTGCTTTATTCCTCTTAATTTATTTGAACCATGACTCCCCCGCCACCCACCTACCCTCTACTAAACATCAGTTTGTTCTCTATAATTAAGAGTCTGTTTCTTTGTTTGCCTCTCCCTCTCTTTTTCCCCCCTTTATTCATTTGATTTTTTCCTTAAATTTCACATATGAGTGAAATCATATAGTATTTGTCTTTCTCTAAAATATTTTCCTAGTTCTGTTCATGTTGTTGCAAATGGCAAGATTTCATTCTTTTTGTGGCTGAGTAATATTTAATTGTACATATATGCCACATCTTTGTTCATCCATCAATGGACACTTGAGCTGCTTCCATAATTTGGCTATTGTAAATAATTCTGTAGTAAATATAGGGGTTCATATACCTTTCCAAATTAGTGTTTTCATATTTTGGAGGTAAATTCCTGGTAAATAGAATTACTGGATCATTTGGTAATTCTAGTTTTAAATTTTTGAGGACGCTCCATACTGTTTTCTACAGTGGCAATACAGACTTTGTATTCTCACCAACAGATCACAAGGTTTCTTTTTATTTCATATCTTCACCAACACTTGTTTTACTGTTTTTTTATATTAACCATCTGGGAGACGTGAGGTGATAATTTCATTGTGGTTTTGATTTGCATTTCCCTGGTGATGAGTGATGTTGAGCATCTTTTCATGTGTCTGTTGGCCATTTGTATGTCTTCTTCTTCTTTTTTTTAAATTAATTAATTTATTTATTTGATAGAGAAATCACAAGTAGTCATAGAGGCAGGCAGAGAGAGAGGGGGAAGCAAGTTCCCTGCTGAGCGGAGAGCCCGATATGGGGCTCGATCCCAGGACCCTAGGATCATGACCTGAGCTGAAAGCAGAGGCTTTAACCCATTGAGCCACCCAGGCACCCTGGCCATCTGTATGTCTTCTTCAGAGAAATGTCTGTTCATGTCTTCAGGCCATTTAATTAATTAATTTATTTAAAGATTTATTTATTTATTTGACACAGAGAGAGAGAGAGAGAGAGAGATCACAAGTAGGCAGGGGTGGAGGGAGAGCAGGTTCACTGCTGAGCAGAGAGCCCAATGTGGGGCTCTATACCAGGACCCTGAGATTATGACCTGAGCCTAAGGCAGTCCCTCCCCCAGGCCATTTTTAATTGGATTATTTGTTGTTGTTCGTGGTGGTGGTGGTGTTGAGTTGTATAAGTTCTTTATATATTTTGGATACTAACCTTTAATTGATATGTCATTTGCAAATATCATCTTCCATTCAATAGGTTGTCTTTTAGTTTTGTTGATTGTTTTATTTGCTTTGCAGAAATTTTTAATTTTTAACTAGTCTCAATAGGTTTTGTTTTTGTTTCCCTAGCCTCAGAAGACATATCTAGGAAGATTTTACTATGGCCAATGTCAGAGAAATTATTGCCTATACTCTTTTCTAGTATTTTTGTGGTTTCAGGTCTCATATTTAGGTCTTTAATATATTTTGTTTTTGTGTATGATGTGAGAAAGTGTTTCAATTTTCATTCTTTTACATGTAGCTGTACCATTTTTCCAACATAATTTTTTGAAGAGTCTTTTTCCCATTACATATTCTAACCTCCTTTGTTGAAGATTAATTGACCATGTATGTGTGGATTTCTTTCTGGGTTCTCTATTGCCTGTGTCCATTGATCTATCTATTTCTCTGCCACTACCATACTGTTTTGATTATGGTAGCTTTGTCATATATTTTGATAACTGGGATGGTGATCCCTCTAGTTTTTTTTTTCTTTTTCAAGATGGTTTTGGCTCTTTGGAGTCCTTTGTGGTTCCATACACATTTTAAAATTATTTATTCTAGTTCTGTGAAATGTGCTGTTGCTATTTTGATAGGGATTGCATTAAATCTATACATTGGTTTGTGTAGCATGGACATTTTAACAATATTATTTTTTTTCTAATCCATGAGCATGGAATATCTTTCCATTTCTTTGTGTCATCCTCAATTTCTTTCATCAGTGTTTTATAGTTTTCAGATTACAGAGTTTTCACTCTTTGGTTAGTTTATTCTTCAATATTTTACTATTTTTAGTATATTTATAAATGGGATTGTTTTCTTAATTTCTATTTCTGCTACTTCAATGTTAGTGTATAGAATGTAACACATTTCTTTATATTGATTTTGTATCCTATGACCTTACTGAATTCATTTATCAGTTCTAGTGGCTTTTTGGTGGAGTCTTTAGGATTTTCTGTCTAGAATATTATGTCATCTGTAAATAGTGAATGTTTGGCTTTTTCCCTACCAATTTGGATGCCTTGTATTTCTTTTTCTTGTATGATTTCTGTGACTAGGTCTTCCAGTACTATATTGAATAAAAGTGGTGAGAGTGAACATCCTGGTCTTGTTCCTGATCTTAGGAGGAAAGCTCTCAGTTTTTTACCATAGGATGTCATCTGTGGGTTTTTCTATATAGACTTTATTATGTTGATGGATGGTCCCTCTAAACCTACTTCATTGAGGATTTTTATCATGAATGGATTTTGTACTTTATTAAATGCTATTTCTGCATCTTTTGAAGTGTTCTTTTTTTTTTCTTTCTTTCTTTTTTTTTTTTTTTTAATAAAGATTTACTCATCTAGTAGGGGAGGGGCAGAGGGAGAAGGAGAGAGAATCTCAAGCAGACTCCACACAGAGCATGCAGGGCTTAATATCATAACTCTGAGATCATGACCTGAGCCAAAACCAAGAGCTGTATGCTCAAATGACTGCACCACCCAGGTGCCCCATGAAATGGTCATATGGCTTTTATCCTTTGATTTGTTAATGTGATGTATGACATTGATTAATTCGTGAATATTGAACCACCCTTGCATTTTAGTAATAAATCCCATTTGATCATGGTGAATGATCTTTTTAAGGTATTGTTGGATTCAATTTGCTAATGTTTTGTTGATATTTTTTGCATCTGCGTTCATTAGAGATATTGGCCTGTAGTTCTCTCTCTTTCACTCTCTTTTTTTTTTTCTTAGTTTCTTTATCTGGTGTAAATAACAGATTCTTGACACTCAATGTCAAACTGCAAAACCAACAAATGTTTTAAGTATTTATTGTTATACTTATTATCATATTATTTTTTACTGTAGAATAAAATTAATCCTTTTCACCTTTTAAAGTCTGATATAAATACTTGTGATTTCAGTAAAATTAAGCCTGATATAATTATGTACCATTATAGTATTTTAGCAAATACATTCTTTTTTTTAAAGATTTTTCTTTATTTATTTGACAGACAGAGCACAAGTGCAGGGAGGGACAGTGGGAGAAAGAGAAGCAGACTCCCCACTGAGCAGGGAGCCTGATGTGGGGCTTGATCCTGGGACTCTGGGATCATGACCTGAGTAGAAGGCAGACACTTAACTGCTTGAGCCCCCCAGGTGCCCCTAGCAAAAATATTCTACTATGTTTTGAGACATCTTATGTGCTAGACACTGTTCTTAGAAGTTTTGTGTGTTATCTCACTAAATACTCAAAAATTCTGTGTGAGATACAAAGATGCTGAAAGTAGCTTCAGTTCAGATTGCCCAAATTTCTATAGGATTTGAACTCAAGCCCTTTGGCTCCTGAGTCTGCCCTATTAACCATTGCTCTAGAAGAAAGGTAATGTTACTGAGGCCAGTAAAATGAGATATGTTTATTTAACAGAAATATTTTAAGTTGTTTACTTGGAAAGAGATGGATACAGTAAGAGCATTATGTTGATTAGTCACTCAAGACTTTTTGCTTCCTTAATCACAAACAGTGAATGCATCTTTTAGTTTTTCTGCTTCCTTAAATATTTTTGTTGGATCTGTTTCAAATTTAATTATAATATTAATTATTATAATTTTATACTTCCTGTTTATTAAATTTTTACATGAGTACTTTGCAGAACCCATTAACATCACATACATTCTTTTAAAATTTATAATGCACTGTATTAACTTTGAAAGTTGAGTTGAGTTTTAATATTACAAAACATTTATATTTTTATAATATACAACATGTATTCACATGCAAATTTGTGATTGAGGAATAATCATATGATATTTGTAATTCTATGAGAAAGGGAAGAAAATTAATCTTCAATGGGTTGCTATGATATGCCAGGCACTTCTCACCGCAAGGCACTTTATTATTTATCTATTTGATCTTTACTACAGTACTCCTCCAAGTTGGAGTGGGAAAGAAGGATACTATTTTTTAAAGATTTTGTTTATTTATTTGACAGAGAGATAGAGAGATCACAAGTAGGCAGAGAAGAAGGCAGGAAGAGAGAGGGGGAAGAAGGTTCCCCTATTTTTTAATACTATGTATTTACATATAATCAAAGGTACTAGAAATAGATAGGATATATTTAAGCCACAGTAAAATAGATTAGATAAATTATATTATATATAAACACACATTCTGATTGAGAGTAAATAAAGTAATTTATCTAAGTTACCTGCACTATGAATATAAAACTAATAAATGATCTAGTCGGGCTCATTTAAATTTTAATATGTAATAAATATCTTTTTTTTGTTAGATACAGAAATACAAAACACTCTTAGGATTATAAGTCAAGCTATATTGATAGAAATTCTTTTTCTTAAATTCTGTTTTCTACTAGATATGGTTTTTTATTTCCTTGGAATTTATATTTAACTGTTCTTTAAGTTCTGTGTATTAAGTTTGAATTAATTCAGAGGAAAATTCAATGAGCCTTATCTAAGAAATGGCATTTGTATGATTTATACAGTAAGCTTGGCAATTGTATAAGCCAGGGTTCTCCAGAGAAGCAGAAGAGAATCAGCAGAATAAATACAGAAGTATACATTTATTATTCTGTATATATGCATACATGTATAAATGTGTGTGTTTGTGTGTGGGTATGGAGGGAGGGGAAAGAGAGAGAGAGACAGAGAGATGGCAAGATAGAGACAAAAAGAGAGAGAGAATCTTTTGAGGACTGGCAAATCCAAAATCTGTAGCACACAGTCTGGCAGGCTCTTGGTCAGGAGCTGATGTTGCGGAATTTCTTCTTCTTCAAGAAAACCTCAGGTTTGTTCTTAAAGCCATTTAACTGATTGGATACATACAGCACACATTATCCAAGCAATCTGTTTCGCTTGAAGTCAACTGATTATAGATGAGATCTGTACCTAAAAATACCTCATGGCAACATCTAGGTTGGTGTTTGAATAAATACAGCCTCACCAGTTGTTGCATACAAATAAACACAACATCCATTTGTCTTAAGTGTAGGAAATAAATTTAGGCACTAAAAATTAAAAATTTTGTGCTTTCTTCTAGCGTGGTATCTCCCATCACACTTTTTTGACACACTGAAAAAAATAGTGTAATATTTGTGTCAATTAGTATCGGTCTTTTTGTATTTCATGCTATACTTTTTTGACTTTTTAACATTATTTTCTTTTCTTCCCTTTTTTTAAAGAGCAATGTCTTGCAAATCAAAGCATGCTTGATACTGTTAAAAGAACTAAGCAGCAGTAATCTTTTTGTAATGCTATGGGAAAAATGACAAAGATTTGACAATTTTCAAAACAAGGTTATTCTACCTTGTTCTTTCATCTTTATTTTTCTCTTCTTAGATTAAACATAATCGGGATTTTGTTGTTTTAAAACATGCTTTTCTTTGTCTAACAAAATCCAGGACTTGCCTGCTGTCTTTGTTCAGCAAGCTTCAAACATGCAAAGATATGAGATGCGATCAGGTACCATAGTGACTAATTTTAACAATGAACAGTAGGAGGGTTAAATGTAGCGTCAGTATGCCATTATATATAATCAGTAACAGTGGGTACAATAAGAGCATGGAAAATAGCTGGAGGATAGGTTTATTATAAGCATCATGATTCGAACAAAGTGGAGCAAAGAATGTAATGTTTTGACTAATGGAGTCTCTTTTTAAAAATGCATTTGGAGAGAAAAAAGCTAAATTAGTTTCAATCTTGTCTGTATCTTTAGTTATGCATGCACATAGCTTTAGGGCTTGCCACAATAGAAAACAAAAGAGACAACTTTCTAAATGTTATGAATGAACTTGTTTATTTGTAAGACAAATAAATAAGCTATTTATGTTTGAGCATTTTGTCTTTGAAGTAGCCACGTTTGAATAACATTCACAATCAAGTAACAATCATATCCAGAGTGTGTTCCTTTAAATTACTTTGCGTTGTCTTTTCATTTGCTTCATAAGGATTGGATTATGATTAAATCCTTCTTGCAAAAATAATTGACCAGGATTTCTGAAATGTTTAAGCAGTGCTATTAAGTTTTACTTTTTTTCTTTCAAATAAAGAAATGACAAAACAGAGAAAACCCACAAAATTAGGGTAATATGACTGAAGAAAAACTTATTTCTCTCACTACCACCACTATTCCCAGAGACAGGTCTGATGTCCAATACACATGCCCTTTTCTTGGCTCATTCCTTCAAAACTCAATAAAGTCAGTGGAGAAAGCAGGTTCATTTTCAGGTCACCATTCAGGTTTAAAGAACAGGGTTTTTCTCTGTGAATGGAATTCTGTAGCTAAAATTATGTTTTGGGGAATTTAGATTTGTGACTTAGCCTTGCTTCAAAATCTTTTACCCATGTGACCTTGGAAAGATTATTTAAACATCCTCTGCCTCAATGTCGTCATCTATAAAATGGGGGAACTTAAAAACACTGTCCACATGGAGTTTTTCTGAGGATTATGTTCTTGCTTGAAATTGTTCCATTCTAAATTCCATTAGGATATGAAATATGTTTCTTTTTTTTAAGCAATTCTAAATTCCTAGGAAAGTTGGTAAACCTTAAATCATTTAGTAGGTCTAGTGGAATAAATGACTATTTAAGGTTAGCTCTTTATAAATAGTGGATTAGTTCATTTTATAAAATTAATATATAATGTATTATTTGCCCCAGGGGTCTGGGAATCATCAGGCTTACACATTTCACAGCACTCACCATAGCACATACCCTCCCCAATGTCCATAACCCAGTCACCCTATTCTTATGCCCCAACCCCCAGCAACCCTCAGTTTGTTTCATGAGATTAAGAGCCTCTTATGGTTTGTCTCCCTCCTAATCCCATCTTGTTTCATTTTTCCCTCCCTTCCCCCCATGACCCTCTGCCCTGCCTCTCAAATTCCTCATACTGGAGAGATCACATAATCATTGTCTTTTTCTGATTGACTTATCTTACTTGGCATAATACCCTCTAGTTCTATCCATGTTGTTGCAAATGGCAAGAGTTCATTTTCTGATGGCTGCATAGTATTCGTGTGTGTGTGTGTGTGTGTGTATTTGTGTATCACATCTTCTTTATCCATTCATCTGCTGATGGACATCTAGGTTCTTTCCATAGTTTGCCTATTGTGGACATTACTGCTATTAACATTAGGGTGCACGTGCCCCTTCAGATCACTACATTTGTATTTTTAGGGTAGATACCCAGTGGTGCAATTGTTGGGTCTTAGGGTAGCTCTAAGTAAAGCTCTAAGTAAAGAGGGTAGCTCTTTAATGTTTTCCAGAGTGGCTGCACCAGCTTGCATTCCCACCAACAGTGTAGGAGAGTTGCCCTTTCTCCATATTCTCACCAACATCTGTCAGTTTCCTGACTTGCTCAACATCACACGGCATCAGGGAAATACGAATCAAAATCACAATGAGATACCACCTCACACCAGTCAGGATTAGGTCATTTTTAGTTGGGATCATGTCAGATGTTTTTTCCTTGAGTGATTTCCTTGGCTCTCCTTCTCCACCATATACTGGAGATAGTAGATATTTCTGACACCTATTATGTGGTAAGCTCTATTCTAATAACTTAGTTGACTCTTATAATAACCTGTGAGGTATCATTATTATCCTTATTTTATGATGAGCAAACTAATGCCTATATGCTACTTGACTGAGGTCATAAAGCTATAAAATGAAAGTAACAATATTTATCTAAACCAATCAAGCTCCACAACAGACTGTCTTCACCTCTATGCTGAGAAGACGCTATAACAGAATCCTTTGGTTGTTTACCTCACTACACATTTCCCCTTCTTCAATAATAAAATATTTGGTTTTTTGTTTGTTTGTTTATTTGTTTGTTTGTTTTACTTTAATTTGGGCTAATGGCCACCTAAAATAAGAAAGTACTCCCACTACCACCTCACACATTGTATGGCCATGTGACTAGTTCTGTCCAGTTAGACAAAAAGCAAATGTGTTATTTCATAACTCACAAATCCCTATTCAGAGAAGTATTAAAATCTTAACTTCTCCTGAATTTCTATATGGAACATGAATGCAATGGCTGAAGTTTCAGTATTCATCTTGGTCCATGAGGTGAGAGCCAGTTCTTAGGAATGTCAAACAGAAAAGATTAAAGGAATCAATTATATAGAATCAAGTGTCATTCTTTGATAGTCTATGTGAAGATTTTCTTGTTATGAAAATATTAAAATATTATAAATTAAGTTATTAATACTTTTATTTATCCATTTTATCAATCTAATGAAATCCTAATTGACAGAATATCTTACAATTGTCTGAATGAAATTGAATCTGATTAATCACAATTGAATTGTGTGCTTTGCTTTGTTTGGCCCATACACTGTTTTTAAAATCAGACCATTTTACATAATGTTTCAGATTTTAGGTTTTTCTTAGAAAATCACATCTGGTAACACTGAGATAAGCATGCATTCCATTGCTCATCCCTGGGCCCAGTGGCCAGTATCTTTCACTCATTTGTCTTATTTTTATGCACTGACTGTGTTCATTGAACATAGTTGAGTAGGGATATTTTCCTTGGGGTAATTTGCATTAATTCACTATTTTAGATTAGTGAATCTAAAAAAAACAATCTCTCAGCTTTATTACTGATTTAAAATGTTGGAATGAGGTGGGTTCATTCTAAAACAGATAAAATATCACTTGAGAATAGAAAGCCATGAATAAAACTTACAGATATATGATGTTCCATTTTGACAAAAGTAAATAATTAGTCCTAGGTACTGTGCTTATATTTTGTTAATTAACAGATGAGTAGAAATTTTGTCTAACATAGGTTTTCTTCATGCATAAAATACATAAGACAAGACCTATGGCATAAGACATATCCTACTACCTTTTTATCATTGCTATAGAAAGACAATTTTTTAATCAAGAAAATAGATTCAAAATGGTTTTATAAATTATACTTACAAGCAGTGTGATACCCTAGTTGTTAAAAGGGCAATGTATAGCATGACTCCTAAAATAATATTAAATATAATAAACTGCTTAAGGACATATCCATAGTTGTGTCCATTCTCATGTGTTCCCAGATATTCTTTAAGAAACATGCCAATTACTTCTATCTTGTCATTGAATTGTTCTTTATGTTAGTTGTTACTTATTTGACATTGGAGCTCCAAGTTTGTGCAAAACATTGCCATACAGTACTCATTATTTCAACTAATAGGAAAAAGATTTCTGTAGAGTTTTCAAGATATGCAAAATGCTTTCACAACCATTTTTGTCTTTAGTTATTGTAAAAATAACACATAATTTGAAGGGTGTTTATTTCACATGGTAAAGAAAGATCCCCTTAAATCTATTTCATTTGCAGCTGGCCTTGATTTCCTATCTACATGTTAGACTAAAACTTATTTTAAATGCCATTATCATATAGTTTCCTACTTAAAGTACTTCAACATAATTGCCTCTCTAGAATGAAGGGCTTTTACTAACTTCTCTTTTTGAGTTAACTCTGAGGAACTTTTTCTTATTTAAATACATAAACATCCCCTCCCTTTGTAGTCTGGCAGACTTTCCTGCAACCAATTAATAAGACACTTAAAAAAAAAAATAAGGCACTTTTTCAGAGAGACTACATCAGTCTTTACTACAATTAATCTCGATCTTAGAGGTTAAGATAAAAGGAAATAAAGGACTTTATACAACTTCTTTATTATAGTCCTAACTGTAAAAAGTTATGCTGTCATAGGAACAAGGGAAATAACATCATATTAACAAAAGATGTTGAATTCCCCTAAAACAACTCAGGATTGAGATATTAATGACCTATATAAATAGAGAAACATTATTCACAATTGAGATATGAAGTTTCTGTATAGTACAAGTTTTATTTCTGAATGAGACAGAAATATCATCACTGGTCATGAGCAAGAAGCATTCAGTTGTGATAAATCCTGCTCATCTGGGGGGGAAACACACACACACACATACGAAAATAAATTGAAAAAAAAAATCAACTGTCAAAATTTAAAGAATAGTATTTATAAAAAAAGAAGGTAGTACAAGAAAAATACTGAAAATATATACCGTTGCTTTACAGCAAGAGCCAGCAAACTGATTGAAATAGAGCCACTGAGGATCAGACTATATTGTTAGCTTTAAAAATTTGAAACATTTTGGGGTGCCTGGGTGGCTCAGTGGGTTAAGCCTCTGCGTTTGGTTCAGGTCATGAACTTAGGGTCCTGGGATCGAGCCCCGCATCGGGCTCTCTGCTTGGCAGGGAGCCTGCTTCCCTCTCTCTCTGCCTGCCTCTCTGCCTACTTGTGATCTCTGTCTGTTAAATAAATAAATAAAATCTTTAAAAAAAACTTATTAAAAAATTAAAAAAATGAAAAAATTGAAACATTTGAATTTTTTACTATGTCCAATTAGCCAGCATATAGTACATCATCAGCTTTTGATGTAGTGTTCAACAATTCATTAGTCACATATAAAACCCAGTGTTTCTTACAACGTGTGCTCTCCTTAATACCCATCACGAGGTTACCCCATCCCCCAACCCCCACACTTCTGTAACCCTCAGTATGTTTCCCAGAGTCCAGAGTCTGTCATGGTTTTTCTCCCTCTCTGATTTCTTCCTATTCAGTTTTCCCTCCCTTCCCTTGTGGTCTTCCATGCTATACTTTATGTTCCACATATGAGTAAAGCCATATGATATTTCTCTTTCTCTGTTTGATTATTTCACTTATCATAATCCCCTCCAGTTCCATCCATGTAGGTGCAAATGGTGGGTATTCGTCTTTTCTGTTGGCTGAGTAGTATTGCATCGTATATATGAACCATGTCTTCTTTATCCATTCACAAACTGTGCGAGGAGCTGAGATATCCTTCAACATTTGAACTTTTTTAAGCCACCAAATGTGGAAGATACATGTGTCCAAACAGTGTGAAGTGTAAATGAAACAAAGCATATAAAAATATATTTAAAAACATTGATTATTGTGAGTGGAATAAAATAAATGTGAGATTTTTCTAAAATGGTAGAAACATTTTTTAAATGTTACTTGTGTTTTTAAAATTTCATAAATATAAATATAATGTGGTGATAGTGTTCTGCAAAGTAGTTTTGTGGCTTATAGAATCATGTATTTTTTTGTTGTTACTGAGATAGTAAACACTGTATTGGTTTTAGGTGTATAAAATAATTATTTGATATGTGTACATTGAGAAACATTTACTACAATAAGTTTAGTTAACATCCATCACCATGTGTAGTTACAATTTTTTGTATGATGGTATCTTCTAAGATCTACTGTCATATCTACTTTCAAATATATAATACAGTATTATAACTACAATTACAATGTAATGCTGTACATTATAACACTAAGACTCATTTATCTTATACCTGGGACTTTGTACGTTTGACCCCCTTTATCCATTTTGCCTAGCTCCCATCTCCCACTTCTAGCAACCATCAGTCTACTTTCTGTATCACTGTGTTCAGTTTTTTTTTTTTTAACTATTTCAAGTTTTTATTTAAATTCTAGTTAGTTAACATATATGGATTCAGGTATAGGATTTAATGATTAAATAATTAGTTTCAGAAGTAGAATTACTGATTCATCCCTTATGTATAACACCCAGTACCCATTAAAACAAGTGCCCTCCTTAATTCCTATCATCCATTTTAGGCCATCTCCTGTTCACCTACCTTCCAGCAAATCTCAGATTTTCCTGTATAGTTAAGAATCTGTTATGTTTTGCTTCCCTTTCTTTTTTCCTCCCCACTTATCCATGTTCATTGTTCTGTCTCTTAAATTACACATATGTATGAGACCATATGGTATTTTTCTGTTTCTGACTGACTTATTTTGCTTTGCATCGCATACTCTAGTTCCACCCATGTCTTTGCAAATGGCAAGATTTCATTCTTTTTGATGGCTGAGTAATAGTCCACTGTGTGTTTATCACTTCTTTATTCATTCATTAGTCAATGGACGTTTGGCTCTTTGCATAATTTGGCTTTTGTTGATAATGCTGCTATAAAAATCAGTGCGATTTTGCCCCTTCAAATTAGTATTTTTATATCTCTTGGGTAAATAATTAGTAGTGCAGTTGCTTTATCATAGGGTAGTTCTATTTTTAATTTTCTGAAGAACCTCCATACTGTTTTCCAGAACGGCAAGTTCAGTATATTTTTAGATTCCATGTATAAGTGAGATCATACACTATTTGTCTTTCTCTTTTTTTCACTTAGAACAATGTCCTGAAAGCCTATTGATGTTGTTGCAAAAATCAGGATTTTCTTCTTTTTTTTAATGGCTGAATAAATTTCCTTTGTACGTAAATAGATCACATCTTACTTATCCATTCATCCATAAATGAACACTTAGGTTGTTTCTATGTTTTGGGCTACAGTAAATAATGCTGTAATAAACATGTTGTTGCAGATAATCTTTCCAAGATAAGTGATTTCATTTTCTTCAGATAAACATGAGCATATTGTTTCAAGCAAACAAAATTTATAGACTTTCTGATATATAAACAAAAATTAGATGTAAAGATAAATAGGTTTAAACTTATGAAAAGATAGATTGGTAGTGAGAGATTCAAAAATTTGGAGAACTAGACAGATGACTACTCTTTAAAAATGTCTTTTCTGGGGCACCTGGGTGGCTCAGTGGGTTAAAGCCTCTGCCTTCTGCTCAGGTCGTGATCCCAGGATTAAACCCCACATCGGGCTTTCTGATCGAGGAGGAGCCTGCTTCCCTTCCTCTCTTTCCGCCTACCTGTGATCTCTGTCTGTCAAATAAATAAATAAAATCTTTTTTTTTTTTTTTAAGATTTTTTATTTATTTATTTGACAGCCAGAGATTACAAGTAGGCAGAGAGAGAGAGGAGGAAGCAGGCTCTCCTCTGAGCAGAGAGAGCGATGCGGGGCTCGATCCCACGACCCTGGGATCATGACCTGAGCTGAAGGCAGAGGCTTTAGCCCACTGAGCCACCCAGGCGCCCCTAAATAAATAAAATCTTTAAAAAAAAATGTCTTTTCTATCTAAGGCACCAGCATAATGAAAAATAACTTTATATCCATACACACACTTACAGTGAAATGAAAATGGTGAATTATTATGTATGTACTTATTGTGTATGTATTCAATCAGCTAAGTATTTTAGAGTTTAATATTTTCCATATAATATAAGGATGTTCATTACAGCTCCAATGCAAAATAAGCAAATAATTGATAATCAAGCTAAGATTAAACCCTTAGAGGTTGCCTGGGTTGCGCAAATGATTAGGCCTCTGCCTTTAGCTCAGGTCATGGTCCTCGGGTCCTGGGATCAGGTCCCGCCTTTGGCTCCCTGCTTTGTGGGGAGCTTGCTTCTCCCTCTGCCTCTCTCTCACTCTCTCTCTCTGTTTCTCATGAATAAATAAATGAAATCTTAAAAAAACTCTTAGAACAACTTTAAAACAGATTGTTTCAAAAAAAATAGGTGAATTCATTAGCAGGAATGAAGTATCTGCTCATGTGTAATTTCCATTAGCTTTACAGCAAACATTAAACCTATTCAAATACTAAGATATTTCTGCAAGTCCATACTATGAATTACTCAAATATTTTTGAAAGTTTTAATCAATGTATTTCATAGTCAGATTAATTTAAGATTTTGGATTTAGCAGATAAATCATATCTATCTTGATATCTGGATTTAATATTTAATATTAAGTGTAAGAAATTTGATATTACCAGACATGATTATCATAGACTTCTTTCTAACACATGGAATATTCAAATTTGATGAACAACAACAACAAAAAATTAAATGCAATGAATCACTATGCTTAATCCAATATATTTGTGTCTTGAAACATATTTTAAGTTATCTTAAAAGTAATATATTTGAAGGGTGCCTGGGTGGCTCAGTGGGTTAAAGTCTCTGCCTTCGGCTCAGGTCATGATCCCAGGGTCCTGGGATTGAGCCCTGCATCAGACTCTCTGCTCAGCAGGGAGCCTGCTTCCTTCTCTCTCTCTCTGCCTCCTTCTCTGCTTACCTATGATCTCTGTCTGTCAAATAAATAAATAAAATCTTTAAAAAAAAATAATATATTTGAAAATAGTAAGTCTCCATATCTTTACATAATTTCTATTATAAGAACAAATTTTCATGGAATTTTGCCTTTGGAATTATTTATAGCTTTTCTGATGGATTATTTATAGTTTTCTCTAGTCCAAATATTGATCTTTTCCTGTATGCAGAAGTGAATGGAATTATATCAATTATATGATCATGTTCTCTGATTTTACAGATAAAAAATGGAGTAGATAAGGATTATGAGATTTTTTCTCTGAAAAAAATAGTTTTATGAAGTTAATATCTAATGATTTTTTTGTTTACATTTTGATTTTCTTTTTAGTATGTGCCCTATGCATTGGATATACACATTATTAATATTAGATAATATTTATATTAGATAAAATATGGGTAAAACACCTATATTTTAAAATAATTATAGATTTTTCTGTAACCTACCACAGACTTGTAATAGTATTGCTTGGCTTCTGGACTGCAATGGATTCTTTTTTTTTTTTTGCAATGAATTCTTTTGAACAGGAACTCCTGTTCACAGATATATTCACATATCTTGTCCATTTTGTAATCAATTTAGTTAATTACATTTGTATTCTTACCCCTCTATATATGTCTGATTACTGATTATTGAACATTTATAAAATATTAAATAATCTTAAATAATTTAATGTGTTTTTATCAGTAACTATGGTCATAAGTTTACAGAGCATTTAAAAAAATTTTAAATTTACTGATTGTACATAAACTATAGGGTACACTTGGGAGAAATCTGAATTATTTGTTCTCAGCTTAGCTCTTTTTCTCTACTGTATTCATTAAATACTAACAGTGACACTCTTTGATGCAGGCAGGATTAACTCAATTTCCAATTTAAAACTGAGATTCAGGGGTCCTTAGTGGCTCAGTTGTTAAGCATCTGCCTTCAGCTCAGGCTCAGGTTATGATCCTGGGTCCTAGGGTGGAGCCCTGCATTTGGCTTCCTGCTCTATGGGGAGCCAGCTTCTCCCTCTTTCTCTGCCCCTCTCTGCCATTCCTGCTCTCTCTCTCAAATAAATAAAATCTTTAAAACAATAGCAATAACAAAAAAGACTCAAAGAGTGAAATCATGTCTTATTTCACAGAATATATACCTAGTATCAGAAACACATCTGCAGGGGCGCCTGGGTGGCTCAGTGGGTTAAAGCCTCTGCTTTTGGCTCAGGTCATGATCCCAGGGTCCTGGGAGCGAGCCCCACATCGGGCTCTCTGCTCGGCGGGGAGCCTGCTTTCCTTCCTCTCTCTCTGCCTGTCTTTCTGCCTACTTGTGATCTCTGCCTGTCAAATAAATTTAAAAAAAAAGCAAAACAAAAAACAAACAAAAAAAATCTACATTTCTTTCCTATACCTTCCTTACACAGTGATATCTGTTGAGCGACATTTTCATGATCTCATGTCTTAAAGAACTTGCACTTAGGCCATATTTTTTTTTTTAAGATTTTATTTATTTATTTGAGAGAAAGACAGAGAAAGCTGAGTGAGGAGAAGGTCAGAGAGAGAAGCAGACTCCCTGTGGAGCTGGGAGCCCCATGCGGGACTCGATCCTGAGACTTCGGGATCATGACCTGAGCCAAAGGCAGTCATCCGACCAACTGAGCCACCCAGGCGTCCCCTAAAATATATTTTTTAAGAAACAGAGTGAACAAAATGAACATAATTTTTACACTGTCCAAAAGTCAGTAGTTCTCAACTTTTTCAATGTGGGAACCCTATCCTGGCATGGAAAAGATTCATCTTTTGTTAGAAGAAATACAAACTTGCAAAAATATATTTGCATTCAGTTACATAAAAATTGATTTATATTTTATGAATTAACCAAAAGAATTTGCACTAAAGGAGACTAATAATATCCATCATTCAATGTATATGAGTATTTATACAGTGATACAAAATGAGAATATGATGGTGAACACATCCAAGTCACTACCCTTTATTGAAACACATACACATACACACAAATTCACAAAACTAAATTCACTTAGTATAGTGTGGTGTGAATTTCACCTGGGGAATGGTCTTTACTATAATTATATATTTGCACATATGCATTCTTTTTTTTTTTTTTAGATTTAAAGAAATACTAGGTTTGATTAAGATAAAACATTGTTTTATACATTTGTATTCAGATTGGTATCCTAAATACCTGAATTGGTATCCTGAAAATTTTGCTAATTTACTTTCTCATTTTGCCGTGCAGGAGAATGTCCAACCAAACATTGCTCATAATTTTGTATACTGTTATGATGGACCATATTATTAAATATTTTGTTGTAGTGTACAGCCTCTAGGATGGCCCCCCAGTGATTCCCTTTCTGATATGGAGGCAGTTAGATAGTCCCCTCTCCTTGGGTGTGTTCTAGACCTGGTAACCCAGTTCCTCAGTTGACACCTCAATTCCAACCTTGTGAGTTACCTTGAGCAAGATGACCAAGTCAAGTACAGATTCCTCACTCAAAAAAGCTATGAAATAATAACTGTTTATTTTAGGGTCTAAGTTTTTGAAGCAATTTGCTGTACATCAGTAGATAAATAATACAATTGACAAAAACCCAGAAACTTTTTAAAAAATATAATTAATATATAGCATTATACTACTTTCAGGTATATACCCTTATGATTTGGTATTTGTACATATTGCAAAATGATCACCACAGTATGTCTAGTTAGCATCCCTCACCATATATAGTTATAATTATTTTTTTTCTTGTGATGAGAACTTTTAAATTCTACTGTCTTAGCGACATTCATATAATTCAGTACAGTATTATTACCTATAGTCACCATCACTTCCACATTACATTTCTTACACCTGACTTAATCATTCCAAACTGGAAGTTTGCACCTTTTGACACCCTTCACTCATAAGTTTCACTCAAAAACTTATTTTTTTAAATTATTTTTAGATGTATTAAAAAGTTAAACTCCTGCATATTTCTCTATACTTCTGCTTTATGAATGTTTTTAGTCTTTTTTTCTTGGAATAATTTTCAGGAGGAAAAATTTGTACTGTTTCAGTGATTTTTCTCATCTTTCTCCAGATGATGTTTTCTTTTAACAGCAACAGGAAAAACAAAACAAAACAGAAAACAAAGCTAAAATTTATCATGGCATTTATTATAATAATAAAAATATATTAATAGGTGTAATTTTAACAATGTGAGAATACATGGACATATTACTTAAAAATAGAATATTAATCTAAAAATTTAGTATTATAGTTTAATGAATGTAATAATCTATGTTTAATAAATTACTATTTATTTCAATAAGTTAATATTTCTATTTTATACATTTTAATGACATGTCAAATTCTTCATGGTGTTTTGTTGAGAAAAATATTATAAAATGTGTCTGTATGCTTGTTTATATATACATATATATGTAATTATAGGTACAAATATATGTAATTATAGGTACATATATAAATATGTATCTGGAAAATATGTATTTGAAGAGGGTTTATATATGTGTGGATGGTAAATTGTGAATAATAGTCACATTTTTTGGTCTATTTTTGAAATATTTGGGCAGTTTGTATTGCATAGTGTCTATAACAAAAGATAAAAAAATAATAAAATTAAAATATAAGTAAACCCTGCGTGGTGCTCTGTGCTCAGCAGGAAACCTGCTTCTCCCTTTCCCACTCCCACTGCTTGTATTCTCTCTCTCAGGGTCTCCCTCTCTGTCAAATAAATAAAAATCTTAATTAAAAAAAAAAGAATTCATGTATCTCTTGAGAAAAATAAATTTATACAGCATCATGATTTTCCAACCTGGTAAGTATTTGGCAAATAACATTGGTGTGATGTATTTATCAATATCATTATCTATATATATATATATATATATTATATCACATATGAAACATCCAAAGTGGTAACATTTTTAGAAGATGAATTGACCTGTCAGCTAATAAAGTTAGTTTCCCTGGATAACTGTAGATATGGAGAAGGAAGCTGTAAAAGTTCTGTGTTGAACTCTAACACAATGTGAGAGTAGTTTACATGACATAATACTGAGCATTTTGCCCATCTCACTGACATTGAACACTAATATATGGTCCTCAGATGAACACTAGAATCACTTTAAAATTATTAATTCCTACTATATAAAGAGATAAATGCAAAGAATGAAAACTCCAAACTTATGCCAAATATGTACTTGTTTATTTTCATTGTTCTCTATGACTATAATTTGCAAGCTTGTATATTCTCTAAACTTGGATGATTATATTTTACCAACAAAAAAAGTTATATTTTCCAGTCAAAAGTACTTGGGGAAGATATAATAGCTACCTTAAAACCAAAGTCAACATGAGTACAGTCTACTTAGTGGTCATATTTAAGTATAAAATGGTAAAAAATACCCAGTGGTTTCCCCCCCCAGAGGGAAATCATATGCAATTTTCTTAGATGATCAGATGAGACAGTTGGTTTCTCAAAAGACTGCTTATCTGAACTGATGGTGGATATTACTGGAAAAAATACTGTACTTATGACTATCCTATTTGTGGAGAAATGTAGCTTCTTTACATATTATAAATTTTTCTAGTTGATATTTTCCCAAATAGCTTAAGAAATTTAGTAAAAAATTGACATTGAGTTATACTCTAAAAAATTAAGTGTTTTAAATTCCCTTTATTTTTTAAATAGTATGTCATGATGACTACTTTAATCTAACTGATATGTTTTCATGTTCTCTATCAAAAATTACCCAAATCAGGTAATATACTTTGAATTAAGCTGACTGATAGTAACTGAAGAAAATAGATATTTAGAATTAATTGATTAAGGGGAGCCTGAATGGCTCAGTCAGTTAAGTATCCAACTCCTTGTTTAGGCTCAGGTCATGATCTCAGAGTCATGGGATTTGAGCCCCCCTTCTGGCTTTGCACAGGGTAAGGGTTCTCTCTTCCTCTCAACTATGCACCGATCCCTCACCTCTGCTGCTGCTTGCATGCATGCTCTCTCTCTAAAAAAATAAAAAATAAAAATTAAAAATTAATTGATTAAAAGAGAGCAAAATGTGTAAAGTAATTTTAATTGTCATTTTTTTGTAAGTATACATTTAAAAATATTTTCTTTTCAAGTACCAATATACAATCCTCAGTTATACAAGAGCCATTAAATGATGATCAAGATGACTGAAGGTGTAGGTATATATACATTCTAATATATAGGTATTTTAGTACCTCTGGATTTTTGGAATCCTCTGTCCCTCTGGATTACTTCGATTAGGTACAGCTTCTCTTTAGGAAATTGATTTCTGACCTACACCTTCAGTCATCTTGATCATCATTTAATGGCTCTTGTATTAATACCATCACTTCCTCTCCTATTCCCATAGGTTAGGTACTCCTTCTTCATCTCACTTGTATTTTTGCCACTTTAAGAAACCAGTTAAATGATTACAAATGTGCTTGTTATGGGGCAAAGAAAAGTTGTATAACTTGTTTAAATAGAGTCTAGTGGTATAATAATGTAGTGGTATGACAATGTCTATACATTTCTATAGTAAATGAAGGTAGACATACTGAGAATTTAAAAACTGAAATGCAATGGATTAGGAGTGTGGATCACTTCTTATAACATCCAACATACTCCTCATAATTTACCACATACTAAAGTAGTGAGGTGGAAGGCAGAAGACCAATAGCACATTCCAGTATTACAATATAAGAAGATCATGTAACAATTTCTCTTCCTTGACATTGGGAAGAAGGAAAGGCTGGGTAGTGTTCACACTTCCATTTTCAGGCTGTGCACCAGAAGATGCTCACATTGTTGTTTGTTGCATTTCACTGGGCAGAATTTAGTCTCTCCATGGAACAAATCAGCTGGAAAGGAAAATATCAAATAAGTAGGACATGTATCCAGCTAAAACTTGGCAGTATTAAATTTAATAAGAGGAGCTTGGATGTTGGTGTGCATCTACCTGACTTGCCAGAGTAGAAGCTGAGAAAAAAATTCAGATCCGTGTAATTCAAAATGTTATTTATTTAACTTCTGTACTATACTAATTTCACTTACTTCTTTGCCCTCCTATCACAGCTAGTTCAATTAGTTCCTATATCATTTATCATATATTACTTAATAGTAGTTTTCTTCAAACTATTTTTCTCCCCTCTAATGTTCAATTTTCTTGAGTATAAGATTAGCTTTTTATGCATATTTAATATTTCCTGAATCTGGGGAAGATAGGTGCTTGAATAAACTGTGTTGAGAGAATGAATACTCCATTTTCTGCAGTAATCACATTCTTCAGTTTTTGTTGTTATTGTTCACTGGTAATTAGAGTAGGTTAGAGAAATAGCCATTTGTGCTTACAATACTTTTGAACTCACATTGCATGTTCTTTCGTGTAAAAAATGTTTTGGTGAATATTAATACAATGTGTATGTTAATGATTTTAAAAAATAATTGTTTGGAGAATTGTTAGTTATTATGCAAATTGTTTATATTATTGTTGATTTAATTTCCTGCCTAATATTTTATTAGAAATTAGTTTGCTATTTCAGAAGCTAGTAAAATGATTGTTGTGGAGTTATACATCTATCTGATGACAAATTTTTTTCTTTTGTTTCCTGTTGCCCTTAGTTTCTGCAGTTTCCAATGAATAAAACATTTTTCTAGATGGTTTATTTTCTGGCTGAATTATTTTTTGATGCTCTGTAGCCATGGTTCTTAACACTGGCTACATATCAGTTCCACTTGGAAACTTTTTGCTACTTGTTTATTTAAAAAGACTTCTGTTTATCACCCCTGAGGATTGAGATTTCATATTTTGAGGATAAAAACTGAGCAACATGATTTTTAAGCAGACTCAAGGTTGATCTTTATTTAGAACCAGGCTTAAAAGCAACTTATTAAATATGAGGCAGGACGGGATAGTGGTTACTAACTTAGGTTCTAAAATGAGAAACAGGGAAAAATGTTTCAACTAATTAATTATGGATATAAAGCAGTCATCTAACATAAAATAATGTACAGAAGTTCTTACTGCAACACTAGATGTGTAAGAAGGAAAAAAAATGGTGTCCGTATTATTATTAATTATTTATTAGAAATATTTCAAGAGTTTTTCATGGCATACTACCCTTTCTCTAATCTATCCCATTTGTTACTATCCCCCTCACTTTTAAAAATTGTAATTAATTTTTATTCTATCTCAATTTTTGTTATTAAAGTAATATCCAGGGGTGCCTGGGTGACTCAGTCTGTTAGGAGTCTGACTTTGGCTAAGGTCATGATCATGATCTCAGGGTCCTGGGATGGAGTCCCATATCAGGCTCCTTGCTCAGCAGGGAGTCTGCTTCTCTTGCTGCCTGCTGCTCCCCACGCTTGTGCTATCTCTCTCTCTCTGACAAATAAATAAAATCTTCTAAAAAATTAAAATAATTTCCAATGGTGAATTTGTACAATCTCTAATTCAGTCATTTATTAAAAATTTTTCACTTTATGTATTAGGCACTCCATCTAGGCATTGGGCTTACATCCAAGAGTAATACAGAAGATAAATATTGGCCCTCCTGTAACTTACATGTAACAGAGTGCTGAATGAAAACAATCTAAAAAAATAAGTTTTGATAATAAGAATTACATAGAAAAGGGAGACAGGATATAAATGACAACCAATTATAATTTGCATAGTCCCAGAAGACCTCAGTATGAAGACAGCAGTTGAACAAAGACTGAAGACATCACCTGAGTGACACTATATAGATATGAAATGTATAGCTATCTAGTGATACATATAGATATCTGGGTAATAGTATTTGAAGTGAGGAAAACAGCTTTCACAAAGGCCCTTAGTCAAGAAAATGGATGGTATTACAGAAAAATCAAAAAGGTTAATCCGAAACCTAATGTATGAGGAGGAAAGTTAGAGGAGGTAAGGTCAAAATAAAACCAGGAAAAGTTTGTGTAGATGATTAAAGGATCAATTAGACTTCTCTCGTGTGAATACACTGAAAAATGACAAGTGTGGAAACAGGGAGACCTCTCAGGAGATGACTACAACAATGCAGGTGAGAACTATTGGTAGCTTTGTCCAAGGTGATAGTAAAGGAAGTGAAAAGAAATTGTCCATTTATAAAAGATTTTAAAGATAGATCACATGTTTTGTTGATGAATTAGGTGCTCAAATGTACAGTGGGAGAGAGAGAAGTCAAGAGTATCTGGAGAATTAAAGTTTTATTCTTAAGATAGGAAATTGTTAGGGTGCGTGGGTGGCTCAGTCAGTTACGCGGGTGCCTTTGGCTGAGGTCATGATCCCAGAGTCCTGGGATCAAGCCCCCTGCGTTGGGCTCCCTGCTTAGCCGAGAGCCTCCTTCTCCCTCATCCTCTGTCGGCTGCTCTGCCTATTGGTTCTCTCTCTCTCTCTCTCTCTCTCTGTCTCTGTCAAATAAATAAATAAACTCTTTAAAACAAAACAAAAGACAGGAAATTGTTGATTCTCAGCTGAGAAGTTTTTGGCATAATTAAATTTGTGTTGCTATAGCATTGGAAAACTTTCAATCGGTTCATTCAAGTTAATGGATGAAATGCACAACTTCTTAATGAACCTTTCTTCTGTGCAAACTAAAATTTATTTTGGGGGTCAGAAAAAATTCCAGCCAATAGAAGGATAAGAAAAAAAAACATGTTTTTCTCTCTTTTTAGGAGAAAAACCTGTCTGAGATTATGTTTGTTAAATGGGGGGTTTGGATGTGAGAATGGGAAGGCATCCATTGTTCTCCTTTCTTCTTCGTGTTCCTAAGATTTGGGGCCAGGAATTTAGATAGGAAGGATATGTGTGAGGATAATATTGGCAACAAAGGCCAGGGAAACAGAAGGGCGAGAAAATTCTAGCAACATAGTCGACCTATGTGACAGGTTATCAGTCAGTATCATAACTACACTAATCACTTTCTATCACCAGGTTGTAATTCTATCATAACTAAATTTCAGCAAAACTTTGAAAATGTTACAATTTATATAAGATGTAACTTGGAGATTGAATAAATAAAAGAGAATGCTGTGAAAGGCTTTAGGGAGAGATAAAGTGGCTTATAAGTCACCAGTCCTGTGATTTTTGTAAAATACACTGAGGAGTTGCAGCCATCAAGTGCTCATTCACTGAATAAGGTGACAGGTGGGCATGCAGTATAGCTTTGTGATGCCTGTAAGCATAGCTTACAGACTCCCATATCTATATGGACACATTAACTGGAAGAAAACTCGAGTTCTCAAGGTCAAGAAAGATGAACTTCAGACTAATATTACTTAACTAATTTTAGGAAGGGAAATTAAAGTCTAGGATTATCAAAGACCAATAGCTTAAAGAAAAAAAATACGTACTTAATTTCTATCATCTAAGGATATTACATTTCTAGTATTTGTCTGTTAAAACTATACCTTACATGATGTAAGTTGTTCATCTACTTACCTAATTTTTGTGCAGCCCATATAGATATAATTAAGAAGAAAACAATGAGATAGAAGAGAAGAGGGATTTCAGTCTCCTTCAAAGAGCCCTGCTTTCTGTAGAAAGTTTTAACCTGACAAGTACCATAGTATTTCTATGGGAATAGAAATCTCTGATTTATAGGTAGGATCTCTGATCCTAGAAATAGTTTAAGAAGGCCAAACTTTCAGGGCACCTGGGTAGCTCAGTGGGTTAAGCCTCTGCTTTCAGCTCAGGTCCTGATCCCAGCGTCCTGGGATCGAGCCCCGCTTTGGGCTCTCTGCTTGGCAGGGAGCCTGCTTCTTCCTCTCTCTGCTTGCCTCTCTGCCTTCTTGTGAGCTCTCTCTCTCTCTGTCAAATAAATAAATAAAATCTTAAAAAAAAAAAAAAAAAGAAGAAGGCCAAACTTTCTTTCCTTTAAATTTGCCATTTTCCTGTGATTAAGAGGGTGTGTAGGACATTGTACATTATTCTCAATAGGATTCCAGTGGCTGTGTACAAGGATGTCAGTAGCCCAGATTCTAGTATTAGATTGTATACCAAGTACTTTTTTAAAGTAATGAGTCTTAATTTTCTGCATTGATATTTCAGTGGAAATCTGTGAGTCTGTCATCAGATAATGTTTTACATGATAATAATACAGATTCCTTGTAAGAAAAAGTGTACTTAGATTAAAATCCTACAATCCCAAAAGTTTGCTCATTATAATTCTATGAGCAACTAATATGATATTATTCTCATAGAAAAAGTATTTTCTAGTTGACTTTTTATATTTTTATCATATAGGATATAAATTATGAAATGAAAGATTTATGTCACACAATCTGATATACAGCTGGTTGTACCTAGTTTCAAAAAAACAAATAAATTAAGAAAAAAGAAAATAAATTTAGTACATGAATGAGAAAATATAAAAAAGAGGTCAGTGTAATTTTGATATATAATGGCATTTTTTATTTTAGGGTTTTGCTTTTTCCCCCATTACATTTATTGATTGGTGCATGTATTTATGTGTTATCTAATTATAACATTTCATTTTGAGTTGGAAGCCCATTTTCCTATATTTTTACACATCACAGAATCTTGTAAAAATTTGAGCTTCATCATCCTCAGATTCATTTTTGAAAATAATGTACAAGTAAAAAAAAATGCTGTGTGTGTCAGGTATCTAGATGAATGCCAACAGCTTCTTATTTAATTACATTAAATTTTGGATTTCAGATTACATTTCAGTATTGCTAAACAGAGCTTAGATGAAAGTGTTATGTATAGAGGCATATTGAACAACCCAAAATATGAGGAACTGACTTCATCAGACTTCTTAGTCTGCTGGCATCATCATTATCATCATCATAATTATCATCATTAATTTTAATGTCTGAGGAAGTTTCAGGATACCTAAGGAGGTACTAAATTCAATAGTGATTCCAAGACAGTGAAAAAATAAGATACATATGCCTTTTGGAAATTTCTTTTTCTTAAAAGATTTAATTTATTTATTTGACAGACAGAGATAACAAGTAGGCAGAGAAGCAGGTAGAGGGAGAAGAGGGAAGCGGGCTCCTTGCTAAACAGAGAGCCAGATACGGGGCTTCATCCCAGGACCCTGATATCATGACTGAAGCTGAAGGCAGAGGCTTAATAAACTGAGCCACCCAGGTGCCCCAACATTTTGGAAATTTCTAACTATAATTTTATCCTTTTTTCCCCCACAGTGATAGCTCTTTGTCCCAGCTGCAGTCTCTTAAGTGTCCATTTGCTGACACTTCCTTGAAATCTCTATTTCCTACCATTTTCACTTTTACCCTTGCAATTTACCAGATTCTCTTTCAGAGATAGATTCTTTAAAGATTTAGAACTGTGAAGCTTTCTTTTGAAATATTCTTGTTAACGGTATTGTTTAAGCAATTTGGGTAACACTACCAGCTCACTTGTGTAAAAGTGCATTTGCTTTTCTGTTTCAATTCATTGTAGAACATACCCAGAATCAATACAAAGTGTGGAAAACTAGTACCTTAGGGAAAATAGCCCTGTTTAGCAATATGTGTATATGTTTATTGACAGAATGGTCTGTAAAAATATGGGTATTATGTTGTACTTTCCTTTTTTTAAAAGATTTATTTATTTGAGAGAGAGAGAGAGCATGGGGGAGAGAGAGAATATCAAGCAGACTCCCTGTTGAATGCAAAGCCTGATGGAGGGCTTGATCCCATGACCCTGTGATCATGACCTGAACTGAAATCAAGAGTCAGCCACTTAATTTTTCAAAGAGCTGGAACAAACAATCCTAAAATTTGTATGGAAGAAGAGACCCCGAATTGCTAAGGAAAATATTGGAAAGGAAAAACAAAACTGAGGTCATCATGTTGTCTGATTTCAAGTTTTACTGCAAAGCTCTGATCACAAAGACAGCATAGTACTGGCACAAAAATGGGCACAGACTAATGGAACACAGTAGAGAGTCCAGATATGGACTCAATGTCAAATAATCTTTGACAAAGCAGGAAAAAATATACAGTGGGAAAAAAGCCTCTTCACTAAATGGTGCTGGGAAAATAGAACAACTATGTATAGAAGAATGAAACTCAACCATTCTCTTCCACCACACACAAAGATGGATAAAAGACCTCAAGATGAGGCAGGAATCTATCAAAATCCTAGAGGAGAACATAGGCAGTAATCTCTTTGACATCAGCCACAGAAACTTCTTTGAAGATATGTCTCTAAAGGCAAAGGAAACAAAAGCTAAAATGAACTTTTGGGACTCATCAAGAACAAAAGCTTCTGCAGAGCAAAGGAAACAGTCAACAAAACAGAGAGGCAACCCACAGAATGGGAGAAGATATTCTAAAATGACACTACAGACAAAGGGCTGATATCCAAGATCTATAAAGAACTCCTCAAACCCAACACACACAAAACAGATAATCACATCAAAAAATGGGCAGAAGACATGAACAGACACTTCTCCAAAGAAGACGTACAAATGGCTAACAGACACATGAAAAAATGTTCATCATCATTAAACATCAGGGAGATTCAAATCAAAATCACATTGAGATAACACCTTACACCAGTTAGAATGGCCAAAATAAACAAGACAGGAAGCCACAAGTGTTTTATGAAAGTGTGTGAAGTGTGAAAGGGGAACCCTCTTACACTGTTGGTGGGAAAGCAGGTTGGTACAGCCACTTTGGAAAACAGTGTGGGGATTCCTTAAGAAATTGAAAATTGAGCTACAGTATGATCCTGCAATTGCACTACTAGGTATACCCCAAAGATACAGATGTCGTGAAAAAAAGAAGAGCCATCTGTACCTCAATGTTCATAACAGCAATGGCCATAATCGCCAAAATGTGGAAAGAGCCAAGATGTCTTTCAGCAGACAAATGGGTAACGAAGATATGGTCCATATATACAATGGAGTATTACGCCTCCATCAGAAAGGATGAATGCCCAACTTTTGTAACAGCATGGACGGGACTGCAAGAGATTATGCTGAGTGAAATAAGTCAAGCAGAGTTAGTCAGTTGTCATATGGTTTCGCTTACTTGTGGAGCATAAGGAATAACATGGAGGACATTGGGAGTTGGAGAGGAGAAGTGAGTTGGGAGAAATGAAGGGGGAGACAAATCATGAGAAAGTGTGGACTCTGAGAAACAAACTGGGGGTTTTGGAGGTGAGGGGTGGTTGGGTGAGCCTGGTGGTGGGTATTAAGGAGGGCAGGTATTGCATGGAGCACTAGGTGTGATGCATAAACAATGAATCTTGGGACACTAAAAAAAAATAAAATTACAAAAAAAAAAAAAGCATCAGCCACTTAATCAACTGAGCCACCCACACATCCCTGCTTTGCTTTTTAAAGGTTCACAGGAAAACTATGTCAAATGAAAGTTCTCACCAGGCAAAGACTAGATCATACAAACATGAAGTCAAAGGAATATGCATTAAAATATAAGTTATTTATTATATTAAATATGAAAATCATATTACAAATTATGTGTTTAATTGAAAAATATTAATTTTCTAAAGTTTCAGTTTTATTTTGAAATTTTGAATAATGAAGTTAGTAGTCTTTATTATCCTGAGACTATGACAATCAATGTAACTTTGCTGCTTAATTAGTTCAATATTTCATATTAGTTTTTGCTTAACCTCATGAGCAAAGCACTTCTTTATATTTTTTCTGTTCATCTCCTTTTAAAATTTTCTCCTATCTACTTAAAACAATTTAATATTCAAAAGGCCATTCAAAAACCTGTACAATATAAATATATACTATACAGTAGACATATCTCCAGATTATAAAAATTGTATGTATGAGTTACCTAAATTAATCCAATTTACAACTCTGTGAAGAATATTTCCTCTTCATATTATAGGTGGGGCCATAAAGTTATCCAGAAATGTTGTTCAGGTAGAAATTTAAAGAACTTAAAGTGGAATGAGAAGATTTATCATCAACATATCTTCAACCTGAGAATTTACTCATCAATATATTTTTCAAACCTCTTGTCAATTCCAGAAATGGCAAAATTAAAACCATCAAATCAACAAATAGTAAGATTTTATTGTTCATGTGAGAACTGTTGATGAACTGGGAGTTTTCTAATTTAAAACTGGTATGAAACATAGGGACATGAAGTTACAGAATGGCTTATAAAGTGAAAGTGAGGAAGTTGTTTAGCCTTTACAATGATTAGCTATTACAATGGCATATAATTGGTTAAATGAGATTATCATACACCACTTTTAGGAAAGTGAAATTTAAGTTTCTTCTTCTTTAGCCCAATGCAGGACTTGATCTCATGACTCTGATTTCCTGACCTGAGCTTCAACTAAAAGTTAGAAGCTTAACCCCTAAGATACCCAGGCAATCTGAAAATTAAATTTCTTTTACTATTTTCAGAAGCATTTATATGAAATAACCTAAGTTTTACTTCTATTCTTGAAATAGGGCAGATTTCATTTGGCTTACATGGCTAAAATGATTTTGTCTTTGTGCAACTGGGTGGCTCAGTCAGTTAAGCATTCAACTCTTGATTTTGGCTCATGACCCTCTCAGGGTCATGACATCAAGCCCCAAGTCAGGCTCTGTGTTGAGCATGGAGCCTGCTTAAGATTCTCTCTCCCTATTCCCATGACCCTCCCTACCCTCCTCTGCCCCCCTCAACAATACATACATACATACATACATACATAAATGGATTTGTCTGCTTAGGAAATTTTCAAGTCCAGTTTCCATTATGTATTTAGTTTTAACACACTGCTTTACAGAGGCTCTCTTAGCTTAACAAACTAATTAGGAAACACAAAGTCCTTCACCCCATTATTAAAACCAGGGAGATTGGTGAATGTAGAGGGGAATGTAAATACAGAACATATTTGTGGTGGAATTGGCTGAGAAAGAAGAGTAAAAGATTTGAATAGAGAGAAGCAGATAAAACAGTTGAGAGAAGTAATTGGGGAGTTTTTGAAAGCTATCTAAGTCCTTGATCCACTCATCCTTAATGTGTCCCTGAATTCCATAAAGTCACACTGCGTATTAACCTTCCAACTGCAAGATTAGTACATTCTGGAGATCTGATTTCAATACCATGCTTATAGTCAATAGTACTGTATTACATACTTACAGTTTGCTTAGAGAGTAGATCTTAAGTGTTCTCATCACATGCATACAGAAATAGATAACTATGTAAGGTGACAGTTTGTTAATTAACTCAATTTCTGTAATCATTTCATAATGTACTTCTAATTTTACATTTATATTTTACATTAAAAGTAAGACAATTTTTATATGTAGTTACTTGAAATTGACTTCTGTAAATTGCAATCTCAACAATCCAGAAAAGACAATCAGGATAAAAAGAAACAAATAGAGAAGAATTATGAATTTCTAGTCAGTGATGAGTCAAAGAAGTTAATTATAAAGTAATCTAAATGCCTTGCAAATGATGAACACCTTGCAGTGCTATAAAAGCAGGAAAAGAGGAAGAGAACAAATAGTCATTGACCAGCAAATGGGGAAACATCAGTAAAGATACAAACTTTATTAGAGTATCAACCCACTATCTTAATACTTACTTTATCATTCCCAGATGATCCCCGGGTAATAATTCCTAAATAAACTTGATCTAAATATTAGTTAATCTTTATGAGTGAATTAATTAATTAATGCAATTTATTAAATCAAAATTTATGGAGTACCACCAAAATATTGTGTCTAAGCTTTATGTTAGAAATGAAATATTGGGGAGAAAAAAAGATTAGTTCCCTTTTTTGTGGGGACTGTGTACTGATTAAATTATCATCAAAAACAACAATCTGCCATTGCAATGATGGCAAATGCTGCTAAGGAGAAATATTAGTGCTAAGATTTTCTGAGTTAAGAATGTCAGGAAAGAAAGAAAAAAAAATGTTAGAAAAGAGTTTCTTCCTGCCATTAAAAGAAAAAAAAATAATAACTTGTTTTCTAGGTGACGTGGAATGGGAGAAGTACTCTATTTGGTGGGCAAATGTGTAACTATTTGCAAGAGGGAGTATAATAAGTAGGTGAACTTATGAAAAGCCAACATAACTAAGAGATGTAGAGAAATGAGAATCATGGGACAAGTTAGGGCTAAAGATATTAGTAGGAGTCAAAACCAAACAGCAGCTTGTAAGCTTCATAACAAGAAAGTATGAAAATTTTACAGAGAGGGCTATGGGTAATTTGGTGAAAACCACAAAATAGTCCAGTGGAGAGATAGTGGTAGCACAGACAAGATATTTAATATTAGAAATGGGAAATCTATACAGAACAGAGATATATGGGAGATACAGTTAATAGAAAACAATAGAGGCAAATATTCCATACAAACTCATTCCAAGCAATAAATGTAGGTAGTTCCACCCTCTATGAGGTGAAGATTAAACCTTTCCTCCACACTATGAGCATGAGCCAGACATAGTGATGTATTTCCAGAGACTAGAGTATGGAAATGGAAAATGGTAATTTTACAGTAGAGAAATTGGGCTGACACCATCTTAACCAAATGATCAAAGTAAGCGTCCTCAGTGGTATATCATGTTAACCTCATCCCTTGATATTATTAGAGGAGGAACTGAACCTTTCTAGTATTTTTTCCCCTAAAAGCACATAGCTGCAGTTTAATCATGAGAAGACACCAAACAAATCAAATTAAGGAACATTTCATAAATTAATCTGGCCAATACTCTTTAAAAATATCAAAGTCATGAAAAACAAGAAAATATTGACTTCAAAAGTGTCAAGGTCATGAAAAACAAGAAAAACAACAGAATGTCATTTGATTTCTTTGATTAAGCGAGGAAAAATTCTTAATCCAGTTTGCAATGTGTTGAGAACTGCGTATGAACTAAGTAATTGGATACCATAAGTGACAATTCCTTAGCTCGGAACAGGAGAATAGGAGTAGAGTAAGTACTCAGTTTAACGTTTGCTATCCTATAAATGAGGGGATTTTTTCCTAGCTGTTGGGTGGAATATCTCCTCTACAGGGATAATCAGTGGAGAGAAAAACTTTCAAGGGGCATTATGAGAATGGAAAATTTAGTTGCAGTTTCTAGGATCTGTTTGAAATTTCTGGCTTCAGAAGTATAGTGGGACCCATTTGCCATGCTCTTTTTGTAAACAGTGCTTTGGTCCTATGATGTGAGCAGAAAAGGAACAGACACCTGTGCTCACCCATGCCCATGGTGATGTGCAGCCAAGTGAATGTAACAAATAGACTAGTCAAAAGAAATCAGGCTTTTGGCTAATTTGTAATGAAAATTATATAACATAGAACCTGAGGTAGTCATGAAAAAGAGAAAGCAAAACAAAACAAAAAAGCTGGTTGGATTTGGCAATTAATTGGTCATTAGCTACTTAAAAAAATGGTTTAAATAACATGGTTTTGTCTTGTGAGTTTGAGGAATGGAGACAGTAGTGTTAGACAATAATCAATCATACTTTTTACACTATAAGAAAGGAGAGAGATGTTTCTTTAAAGGCAATGTTTAAAGCTATAGCTAATTTAACAATTTTTATGTAACTGGATGTTCAGCAAAATGTTTACCATTTTACTGCAATTATCACTAAGCTCAAAACAGGGGGAAAAGTCATATTCTAAAGATCACAAATAGATAAATTCTAATAGGATGTAGTAATGGCCAAATAACCCTGCAACTGCAATAGTTACTTTGCTCTACCACTACCCTTAATACATACAGAAGATAACCCTTGGATAATTGAGTGGATAAACTTGTAGTTTTCAGGAAGAAAGTGTTCATGATGAAAGGTTCTTTTTCCTCATAGAAGGAAGGTTAATATTCCCTCAGACTTTGGGAGGAGGGTACAAGAGGTTTGAAAACAGTTTGGAAGTACCTACAAAAAGAGATGTTGTATAATTATCTCCTTAAACCCTGCTGAATCACGTGATTTGCCATTGGTATCGTGTGCCTATTTTTGTACAAGATAATAAAGCAAAGGAAGACATCAAAGAGAAAGGAGATAATTCATTAGAAAGCGCTCTTTTACTTGGGAAAAATATGTTATTTGTCTGAAAGTCCAACTGTACAGCAAGAAAGCTGGCTAGGCTTGAATACAAAAGATGGCATCTTCCAAAAGGAAACCACAAGAATGAGAGAATTGCCACAGAGGAGGTTATATCAGAGGACATATTTTTACAGTGAAAGCCCTATTGCTGATGAAAGAGCAGGAATTTGAGCACGGACAGTCAGGCAAGGCCTGCAATAATGCCACCTTTAGGTAGGGGATTTATTCCCCCCATCCTTTCTTTTTCTCTTCTTTTGACCGCTGTGAATCAAAGACCCAAAAGAGAAAATATGACTAAATAGAGGCAGATTGAATAAACAGACTATATTATCATCCCTATATAGTCATTAATACCAGAACTCTCTGCCCCTGGGATGATAGGAAAAATACATGCTCAAAGGTTAAATAAGACCAAACTTGATGATTCCATGTTATACATATTAAGTAGATAGTAATAAATGAGATTGCCAAGTATGCTGTAATGGTACTTAAAAAAACGTAGTTGGAGACAGTGACAAAAAATTATTTCACACTGATATCTTACTGAATTTAGACGGTGCAATAAATCAATTTCATTTGTAAGGTTTTAAAAAGAGGTATAAAAAGTCAAAATTTTAAAATGTAACAAAACTTTATAACACAGTACCGGAAGAAGTAGGAATGATGACATTAAAAGAATACGTATAAAAATATGATTTGGTTAGAAGGATCATTTTAATGGAAAATAATTTAAAAATGAAAGATTATGAAATTGTGAGAAAAATAGAAAAGTATCTGGGTTAGAAATTCTGTGCAGCTAATAAATTCATCATGTTCCTAAGATACAGAACTAATAATTACATTAATTATGAACAATATTTTACTGGAGGGAAAGCATTGGAAAATTCTAATATGCAAAGCTACTATCTCCTTTGGGGCCAGAGATATGTTGAGAAGTGGACTTTATTGGTTTCTTAGGTTTCTACAACAGTCTAATGAAAACCATATCTCTATACCAGATATCTGCTTGTTATTCTGAAGTGGGTGATAAAGGGCATTGTCAACCCATGGGACAGCTTTGGACTGTCATGCACTATTTGCACCAATAGTATTAGTAAACCAGGAATTACCTTTATATATTCTTTCAGAAATTGACTTTTTCTTAGAGAATGGAATTAACAACATCTCTGCAATTAATATTATAAACTTTAAATTTCAAGAGTTAATGCTCCATTATTAGTTGGCATAAACCATAGTTCTATAGCTTGTAGTTAATCGATGCCTAAAGTATCTATAATAACATCTGAGTAAATTACTGCTTTTGGCATTTGACTTTAGAGACATTTGACTTTAATTTCTCTTGAAAATACAAGAAATATAATACTCTTCCCAAAGAATCTTGTCTATAAAATTAATCCCTAGTGTATTACTTCATGAAGACCAATTAATTGTCCCTGTCTACCTTTCTGTGTCAGGGATAATAATCTGGTGTATTTGTTACCAACAGAGTACTAAAGACTTGGAGCAGTTGTCAGACATTATGTTTCCCCTCATCTGGGTAGACATTGCTAACAATTAACATTAGATAATCATAGATCATTCCTGTTTTATTTTTTAGCATTAATCTGCATTAACATTAATGACTGGCAGTCTTACAATTGTTAACCATGTTTTCATGTTTTCTTCCTAAACCAGAATCACATCACTGTATTACAGATATTGGGTATATTGCTTACTTTGTAGATGGTGTCAAATATCATTAATGCTTCATGTGTAAGATTTCTACAGCTGAGATCCTTGAAATTCCTGGGATGCAGCCCATCTGGTATTCAATATTTTTAGCCACACAATGTTGTAGAATCTGATCTTTCTTCCTCTCGTAGTATAGTGTCTATAGCAAACCTAAGCCTCTTTTTTGGAGGAGGGGCTCCAGTTTTCTGAGTGTATTTGGTAAAGCTTTACATATGATTTTTTTTAGGATTAACACAGTGTTACATATTATTTTGTGTATTAAAAATCATAATTTGTATATATTTTAAATATCATTTGAACATTACCATTTTGTTTTAAATCTGGGGTTAGTCTTCCACAACTTTCTTATCTGTTCTACATTTCTTAGCAAGAGGTAAATCTAAGGCAACATGCTGACAGTATGCTAGACTGTAATGGACACAGAACATGAGACATTCTGTTTGATTTTAATTTGTCAAGTTTTCTCATATGATTACCATAACATACTGTCTGGATACAATGAAAAAGCAGGACATCTCCCAAAGCTAAAATAAAGTGCAGCTGGAAAGAAAAAAAAAAAGTCTTGTATTAGTTAAATGTCTAATCTTATCTGTGAATATCATAAAAGAATCTTAGATTTGATGATCTATGTGAAGATTGTGAAGTGCCTAGTAAAACATTCTAAACAGTCCAGTTGGTATTATTTTAAAAGGGACTAAAAATACTATTGATAATTAAAGAGTTAGAATTCTGAGTCCAGGATAATTCCTAAATCAAGGCTCAGACACTCAACCAACTGAGCCACCCAGGTGCCCCTAAATAATTTAAAAGATGTTCTTGTTATTTTTTTAAAAATCACACATTTTAGTATTATTTTTGCAACTTAGAGTTTATCCAAATAGGAAAATAATCTCCTTTCCGGTGTCTAACTGTAAAAAAATTATTTTTAAAGTATCTGTCAGAGCTCAGCAAGAAACAGTTCGTGCACCAAATGTGGATTTTCATGGCAGTTTAGTAAAAGGACTAATTATAAAAAGTGGTCAGAATTTAGGGTCCCAAAATATTTAAGCACAGCTAGGAACTTGCTAAATGAGAAGGGGAAATGGTAACATAGAAAGAGTAGTTGTATCGGGAGGGTCCCCTGAAACTTGTGACACTGGTAAAGATTACAATTACTAACAGGTGGCCTGCATTGGGAAACTGGCTAATTAATATTCTGAACAACTTCTACTCAATCTTTAAATCTCATGCAAGGTCTTCCCACTGAGGAAAATCATCTGGAAGTCCAAGGCTAAGGAATCCTATTGACATAGTCTGTGTAGATTAATCTATCAGAGTATAGGCCAGGGTGGAGAATGGATATGGTGAGATGCATTGAAGACTATCAAATGATGATAAAGAAATATCAACCCCTTTACAATTCGTATGAAAGACAAAATCAGGTCATCTTTCAAGCAAGAAAAAGATGCAACTGAAGAGCACCTGGGTGGCTCAGTGAGTTAAGCCTCTGCCTTCAGCTCAGGTCATGATCTCAGGGTCCTGGGATCAAGCCCCGCATCAGGCTCTCTGCTCAGCAGGGAGCCTGCTTCCCCCTCTCTCTCTGCTTGAGTCTTTGTCTATTAATGATCTCTGTCAAATGAACAAATGAAATCTTAAAAAGAAAAAAGATGCAACTGAAAATAAAGTTTATGCCTATAAGTATTATACAGAGATCAGAATGTTGACCATATATCTAAATTGCATAATAAAATTGTCTTGGAAGCCAGGATAAGTGTTGCGGTCATCCTGTGGAGATGAGATGGATCCTTTAACTCCCACCAAAATTTGGTTCAAATGTTGAGACTGATGACATCACACACACACACACACACACACACACACACACACACACCAAGAGGGTAGGAAAACATTTATCACGCACATAATAAGTCTTTCTGGGGAAAGCAAGCAGGCTCTAAAGCAGGTCCAGAAATGGCTCTTTGGGAAAATGAGTAACTGTTTTCGAGTTTTATGGTGATTAGAACTGGGGACTGGAATGGACGTTTCCATGCACCTGGCCAGAGTTTGCATTGGTTTGAACATCCTCTGTCAAGGAGAGAGGAATCAAGCTTTCTTATCATCTTGCCCAGATTTTAAGCAGAGGACAAGAGAGAGTGGTGGAGCATTTGAACTATCTGCGGTCAAACAACAAAGCTTTAGTAAGCTTTAGTAACAAATCTTTAGTAAAGGATATATAAAAAAAAATTCACAGGAAAACCATAAATAATTAAAATAAGAACAATCACCCTTCTCAGAAAAAAAAAAAAAAAGCAAATGTATTTTAGAACACATACAAGGTCTATTCCTTCTCCCTGATTTAGCTTTCACTGCTCATCAGCTAACTTAATATTCCTTTTGTTTACTTACCTTGCCTAAATCTTCTCTTACGCTCAAAAGTGTGTTCCTTTAGGCAGTGTTCTGTATCTGTTCACTGGTGTTTGTATAACTTGAATCTACACAGTGTAGGACACAGTAGGAACTGTCAGTAGCTGATAAATGAAAAAGTTGCTACTTAGTTATCTCTCAAAGTATTACACGTTCTCTGCATCTGTGTATAAACAGCTTTAAAGGCATTTCCCCCCAAATTGTTAGCAACGGGTAATATTAAAAGAGATATTTATTCTACATGTTTTGGTCTTGATTTTTATTAAAATATTTACACACGTTACCATTGTAATTAGAAAAGTCTTATTTTATAAAAATCTGCTTTTTTATGTCTGCTTATTTAATTAGAGGAGTTGATAAATGCTCAATATTTATACACAAATAAATTGTAAAAATTTGCGAGTTGTCTTGCAGTAAGGTTATAAATAAATAGTGCGCAAAGGAGTGAGTAATTCTGTAGGAAGATTTATATAGCTATCTGGACACATTTTTGTTCCTCAGCCCTTTTCAATGTTGTCAAGTTGTCAACTAGGAGTCATAGTTTATTGAGAAAAAGATGAGAAATATTTTCTACATAAATATAAAAACATACATTAGTCACGCTCTAACTGCCTTAGTAGATAACAAAAGATTTCTGAATTAAGTAGTATAAAGATACACTAAGGTAACAAAAAATTAGTATGTTATAGCAATTTTGTCTCTGAATAAAATTCTAAGCAACAGATATACTGAAATGAGAATCATTTCAGTTAAACTGGTACTCTTACCCAAAAATATGAGAGCACTAAATAACATGTCTATGGAGACATGTTGTTGCATAAGTATTTTTTTTTTTTAAGATTTTATTTATTTGACAGGCAGAGATCCCAAGTAGGCAGAGGGGCAGGACAGAGAGAGAGGGGTGTAGCAGGCTCCCTGCTGAGCAGAGAGCTCCCGATGCAGGGCTCGATCCCAGGACCCTGGGATCATGACCTGAGCCAAAGGCAGAGGCTTAACACACTGAGCCACCCAGGTGCCCCACATAAGTATTAGTTTTAAAAGGTTTGAAGAGCTTTCTAATAGCATGGTTTAATTAACAAGTTCTTTTAATTTTATATCCTGACACTTTATTGAATTCCTGTATAAGTTCTAGCAGTTTTGGAGTGGAGTCTTTTGGGTTTTCCACATATAGTATCATATCATCTGCGAAGAGTGATAATTTGACTTCTTCTTTGCCGATTTGGATGCCTTTAATTTCCTTTTGTTGTCTGATTGCTGAGGCTAGGAC
Source organism: Mustela lutreola (assembly GCF_030435805.1). NCBI lineage: Eukaryota > Metazoa > Chordata > Mammalia > Carnivora > Mustelidae > Mustela > Mustela lutreola. The sequence goes on along the minus strand of NC_081302.1, from coordinate 23,777,868 downwards.
CTCTAGTACGATGTTGAATAGCAGTGGTGATAATGGACATCCCTGCCGTGTTCCTGACCTTAGGGGAAAAGCTTTCAGTTTTTCTCCATTGAGAATGATATTTGCGGTGGGTTTTTCATAGATGGCTTTGATGATATTGAGGTATGTGCCCTCTATCCCTACACTTTGAAGAGTTTTGATCAGGAAGGGATGTTGTACTTTGTCAAATGCTTTTTCAGTATCTATTGAGAGTATCATATGGTTCTTGTTCTTTCTTTTATTGATGTGTTGTATCACATTGACTGAAATCAGTTGCATTTCTCTACACCAACAGCAAGACAGAAGAAAGAGATATTAAGGAGTCAATCCCATTTACAATTGCATCCAAAACCATAAGATACCTAGGAATAAACCTAACCAAAGAGACACAGAATCTATACTCAGAAAACTATAAAGTACTCATGAAAGAAATTGAGGAAGACACAAAGAAATGGAAAAATGTTCCATGCTCCTGGATTGGAAGAATAAATATTGTGAAAATGTCTATGCTACCTAAAGCAATCTACACATTTAATGCAATTCCTATCAAAGTACCATCCATCTTTTTCAAAGAAATGGAACAAATAATGCTAAAATTTATATGGAACCAGAAAAGACCTCGAATAGCCAAAGGGATATTGAAAAAGAAAGCCAACGTTGGTGGCATCACAATTCCGGACTTCAGGCTCTATTACAAAGCTGTCATCATCAAGACAGCATGGTACTGGCACAAAAACAGACACATAGATCAATGGAACAGAATAGAGAGCCCAGAAATAGACCCTCAACTCTATGGTCAACTAATCTTCGACAAAGCAGGAAAGAATGTCCAATGGAAAAAAGACAGCCTTTTCAATAAATGGTGCTGGGAAAATTGGACAGCCACATGCAGAAAAATGAAATTGGACCATTTCCTTACACCACACACAAAAATAGACTCAAAATGGATGAAGGACCTCAATGTACGAAAGGAATCCATCAAAATCCTTGAGGAGAACACGGGCAGCAACCTCTTCGACCTCTGCCGCAGCAACATCTTCCTAGGAACAACGTAAAAGGCAAGGGAAGCAAGGGAAAAAATGAACTACTGGGATTTCATCAAGATCAAAAGCTTTTGCACAGCAAAGGAAACAGTTAACAAAATCAAAAGACAACTGACAGAATGGGAGAAGATATTTGCAAACGACATATCAGATAAAGGACTAGTGTCCAGAATCTATAAAGAACTTAGCAAACTCAACACCCAAACAACAAATAATCCAATCAAGAAATGGGCAGAGGACATGAACAGACATTTCTGCAAAGAAGACATCCAGATGGCGAACAGACACATGAAAAAGTGCTCCATATCACTCGGCATCAGGGAAATACAAATCAAAACCACAATGCGATATCACCTCACACCAGTCAGAATGGCTAAAATCAACAAGTCAGGAAATGACAGATGCTGGCGAGGATGCGGAGAAAGGGGAACCCTCCTACACTGTTGGTGGGAATGCAAGCTGGTGCAGCCACTCTGGAAAACAGCATGGAGGTTCCTCAAAATGTTGAAAATAGAACTGCCCTATGACCCAGCAATTGCACTATTGGGTATTTACCCTAAAGATACAAATGTAGTGATCCAAAGGGGCACATGCACCCGAATGTTTATAGCAGCAATGTCCACAATAGCCAAACTATGGAAAGAACCTAGATGTCCATCAACAGATGAATGGATCAAGAAGATGTGGTATATATACACAATGGAATACTATGCAGCCATCAAAAGAAATGAAATCTTGCCATTTGCAACAACATGGATGGAACTAGAGCGTATCATGCTTAGCGAAATAAGTCAAGCAGAGAAAGACAACTATCATATGATCTCCCTGATATGAGGAAGTGGTGATACAACATGGAGGCTTAAGTGGGTAGAAGAAGAATAAATGAAACAAGATGGGATTGGGAGGGAGACAAACCATAAGTGACTCTTAATCTCACAAAACAAACTGAGGGTTGCCTGGGGGAGGGGGTTTGGGAGAAGGGGGTGGGATTATGGACATTGGGGAGGGTATGTGATTTAGTGAGTGCTGTGAAGTGTGTAAACCTGGTGATTCACAGACCTGTACCCCTGGGGATAAAAATATATGTTTATAAAAAATAAAAAATTAAAGTCTAAAAAAAAAAAAAAAACAAGTTCTTTTAATATTTTCAGTTATGTAAAATATGTATATTTAACATTAGGTCACATTTTAAAAATAGTATCAATACCATGAAATATAATACAATGTATAATTGTATTATTATATAATTAAGAAAAAATATATTTTAAGTTAAAAGATGTTGTATTTTTAGCCTTTATGCTAACTTGTATGGGAGACTTAACATGTAGAATTTCTTTCAACATCATCAAATATTACTAGGAATAATCTAACACATTTTAAATCATATAGACTGTGGTAACACAGCAGCTTCTTTTCCTACCTTTTTTTTTATAATCAGCTAAAAATATATCTAATAAATTTTAGTGTGTACTTCTATATTTCTGTTTGATATTACATAAAGTTAAGTAACTTCAAATTCTATAAATGCTTCCCACATTCTGTAGGGCTTAACATAACTAACAAAAAAGATAATGTACAGCAGTCAAAAGTAGTTTAAAACTCAATGGTTTGCTCTCACTATTTTACTTAATAGGTGCCTGTTACATATTAATGTATTCGACTTTAGCAGTATACTTTTGTGCTTGTGCTTCTTTATAGGTGATGTAATTACAGTATAATGCATTTTAAGTAAAAATGTGTAATATCAGTTGTGTCATAACAAAGACAGAATGAAGGAAAATTTTATATAATGTTGGCTGATTGGTGTCCCATTCATTTCAATGGCTGACTCTTGATCAATGGAAAACATAAATATGATTCCTTTGTCAATATTAGCACCTATAACCTCTCTCCTAGAGTGGGCATGCACACAGTGCAATTGTTTAATTGCACTTTTAACACAATCTAATTGCACTTTTTGCACAATTAACAAACTGCACACAAGTCCAGATTTAAATTCTAACATTTGATTTGTTAATGCAACTTGGATTTAATATCAAAACATGTACTTTACCTGATGCAGAATCCAAGAAATAGAGGAAAACATGGGTGTGTTGACTTGTGAAAAGAACGCACACACCACAAACAACCACACATACAGGCATACACTTGAGAGTTTAAGGAATTTTCAAACTATGTTTGATAAAATTTAATTCTTGCTTAATCACAGATTTAAAACTTAACTTCTTTGCATTTATCAATTGAAGTCATCATATTTTCTAAGGAAAAAATGAGATTTTATGTCCTAAGTTAAAACTTTGTACTTGTAATCAGTTATGCCTTGAAAATCTAGTACAATTTATATTATAATTTTTCCAATACTCATAAATGATGCTAGTTTTGAGGTGAATAATAAAGATGAGACATCTGTAAATTAAAATAATGGTAGAATCCTATCATGTTTTGATTACATGCTCAGAGATAAATATGAGATCAATATAAATTTTGCTTACTTTCTTGATTCCAAAGTTTAGAGATTTATTTTAAAATAAAATTTTAATATTCTAAGTAATTATAAGAATGCACATTTTCTTTATTTTAAAATTTTAATTCCTGGAGTATGTTCGACTTAAAATGCTACATTAGTTTCAGTTGTACAACATAGTAATTCCACAATTCTATATCTTATGCATTGCTTACCAAGATAAGTGTCGTGACTATACAACAGTATTACAACATTATTAGTTGTATTCCCTATTGGCTATATTCTCTATACTTTCATCCCCATGACATTTATTTATGACTGCAGGATTATTATTAGTCCCCTTCATTTAATATGCTCTTCCTCATTCCTTTCCTCTCTGACAACACCACTTTATTCTCTGTATTATTATATATTCTAGGTCTGTTTCTGTTTTTGTTTTCTCTTCTAGATTCTGTGGAAGGATGCATATTTTCTATTGATTTTGCTTCTCATATTTTCTGTGATTCAGTGAAGTGAATGCATAGGGACAATTCTATTTTTTTATTTTTCAAGATTATTTATGAGACAGAGAGAGTCAGAGTGCCAGCATGAGTGGGGGAAATGGCAGAATGAGAGAATCCTCAGGTGGACTCCACCCTGAGCCCAGAGCCTGACATGGGGCTCAGTCCCATGATGCATTAGATCAGGACCTGATCCGAAGCCAAGAGCTGGCAAAATTGGCTAAGCCACTCAGGCACCCCCACAATTTATTTTATTTTATTTTATTATTTTATTTATTTATTTTTTTATCCTGTATATTTATAGAATTGCACAGATCTCAGACTTGGGAATAAAGGAAAAGGAAACAGGATTACACTTAAATGTTTGAAGTTATTTTTTTTTCCTTAAAAATACTATTTATTGTATTTAACTATTTATTTGATTGGCATAATATGCCACATACAAGTAGATTCAAAAAACAATACTATTAGAGGATATGGGGAGATGGAGAGGAGAAGGGAGTTGAGGGAAATTGGAGAGGGAGATGAACCATGAGAGACTTTGGACTTTGAAAAGCAATCTGAGGGTTTTGAAGGGGGTAGGGGTGGGAAGTTGGGTGAGATTGGTGGTGGGTATTATGGAGGGCATGTATTGCATGAAGCACTGGTTGTGGTGCATAAACAATAAATTCTGGTGAATTGAATAGAAATTTAAAAAACAAAAAAATTTACAAAGAACAGACAGCAAAAAAAAGTACTATTAGAGCAGAGTTTCTTTGCATTAATATTGATGCTCTATGATTAAATTTTCATTTTTCCAGGTACTGACTTCTGTTTTAAGATCTGAAAATGTTATGATGAATGTTATTAAGAAAAGGACAGTGATGGAGATTGTCTATTATTTTTTAAAGTGATGAATTCTATCAAGTCCCCAGTGCTAACACATTTCTGTCACAGTTGCACTCTGGGACTAGTGGAAGGGGGATTGTATAGGGCTGAATTTTGTCCCCCCAAAAGATATATCAAAGTTCTAATCACTAGTACCATGGATATGTCCTTATTTGTAAATAGGGTCTTTAGGTTGTAATTAAAACGCAAGCTAAGATTAAGTTATATTGGAGCCACATGGGCCTTTATTCCAAGAATACTGACATCAAGCATAAGAGACACAAAAACAGAAACAGAAAGGTAAGAGAAAATCATGCACAGACACAAACACATGGAGGAAGGAGGGCTATGTGAGCACCGAGACAGCAATTACAATCATGTGGTTGCAAACCAAGGAATGCGGAAGACTGCTGGCAACCAGTGGAAGTTAGGGGAGAGAGCATGGCCCTGCCAACATTCTGACTGGGATTCTAGCCTCCAAAACTGTGAGAGGTTAAATTTTGGTTGTATTAAGCCCCCCAGTTTATCGTAGTTTATTAAAACAGCCCTGGGAAACTAATACAAGACCCTAATATCACCTAAATCAAAGCCAGTCTCTAAGGTCACGTATCCTGTACCCTCAACATGGACTAAATGAACCAGTCCACCCATGTGCTATTGTGGTACAGTAAAGCCGGTACAATAAAAATGGAGAGTAGTGCACCTGTCTTCTGAAGATGCTATTTGAAGAAAGTACAGTCTTAGACTTTTCTCCTTGAATTTCCCTTTTTCCTACCCCCTCATTCTTGGGTACCTGTAAGTTCAAACAAATGAGAAGAAAATATGGCCAGGTATCATTATTAAGAAGTTAAGGATGGCTAAACCAAACCATCTCGCTCTTTAGCAGCCTTCTTTGAATAAAAAGAGATGGTTGGTGGGTTTGGGTATACCTCCTAACAGACTCTTTGCTTTCCTCTTTATGGAATTGTTTCCTGTAAGCATGGAATATGTAAACATCAAGAGGAAATTTGTGGTTGGATTGCTATACCTGTTTTCTTAGGGAGACACCTTATACACATGTGTTTATAATTCAGGAGTAGATGGTTAGATGACCTAACCATGCAGTAAACCATTACTGATGGTCTATCAATCTGAGCAATTAAGTATGTTTGTCAAATGCAGGATAATATGCTTTATGGCTCGGAGCCACAT